>NC_057798.1:533711305-533981056 GCF_018294505.1 Triticum aestivum
CCACCAGCTACATCTTCACACGCAAGGAAGTGCGTTCGGGCAAAAAAAAAACAAAACGATTTGCCCCCCTGACTACTGGGACCCACCAGCTACATCTTCGCACGCAAGGAAGTGGCTGACAGTCGGGACCCACCTAGTCGAAGCATATGTAGCGTTGTCATTCTGGTCGCGAACGTGTACGTACATATTGGTGGATATAGAGGCGCGCATGTGTCGTAGATGTAGAGGCACGCACGTGTCGTAGTAGAGGCACGCACGTAGCATGTACATGTACATACATCGGCGAGGGTGCAAGAAAGAAAATACGGCCACATACAAACATACGGGCAGGGTCTCGAACGCCTACTCGCGCATACGTACATGACTGGGTTGGAACGGAGAAACAACGTCGTCGTCATGTTCATGGGGAGCCAACCGGCTGGGTCGGAACAGAATGCGTGGTCGTGTTCATCGGGAGGGCTTGGATGGAATAGGCGATGGAAACGAGGCCTGGCGTACCGCACAACGGAGGAAACGGCCTTGTGTTCGACCGACCACGCTCGAAACGGGGTCCTGTTGATCGGGAGGGGCCTGGCATAACGCAAAACGGAGGAAACGGACCTCCTAAGGTCGAAACGGGGGTCCTGTTGATCGGGAGGGGTGTGGCATACCGCAAAACGGACAAAATGGACTTGTGTTGGAGCGCTATAGTCTAAACGGGGGTCCTGTTCATCGTGAGGGGTGTGGCGTACTGCAAAACAGACAAAACGGACTTGTGTTGGAGCGCTACAGTCAAAACGAGGGGGGGAGGGGTGTGGCGTACCGCAAAACGGGACTCCACGGGATACTGTTCATCTCCACTGTCGACCTCCTCCAGCCTCCACGGGCTCCTGTTCATCCAGCCTCCACCGTGCGCTACTCCACCGGCTACTGTTCAACCACCCCTCCACCGTCTACTGTTCATCCAGCCCTCCACACCACGGGGTCCTATTCAACCACCCCTCCACAGCCTCCCCTCCATCGTCTACTGTTCATCCAGCCCTCCACACCACGGGTTCCTGTTCATCCAGAGGAAACGCCACCGCTCACTGTTCATCCAATCCCCCCCCCGCAACGCTCACTGTTCATCCCAGAGGCAGCATCGATCGGCTTCAGTTAGCAGTAGTAGCGAAGGAATCGCTCCATCGGGTTCAGTTAACAGCCATCGATCGATCGCTCGGGTTTAGTAACGCGTAGCCTGCAGTGCAATCGCTCGGGTTCAGTTAGAGCCCAACGCCTCGCACATACGCGCGTACGTATGAGAGAAACACGCATCACTCCACCCCTGACCTCCCACCGTAACCGGCAACTTCCCGAAATTTTCCTCCCCCTCGCTTCTACCACAGTTTTTTCCGTTATGGACGGCCCAAAGAATGTCATGCAGCTGCGTCTCCGGCCCACCCAGGATGAAAAGCCCATTTTCTGTCATGATTTTTTGTCATAGAAGTAGGAGCCCACCACATCTATGATGATACCGGGTTTTGTCACAATTATCGTCATAGAAGTGTCATATGTATGACAGAAAAAATTTCGTTCGACCCAAAATGTCACGGATGTGTCTTTTTTTTGTAGTGACACGTAAGTTGGACAGGAAGATGTGAAAATAGTGTTTGTCTTCACAATAATCTTCCCATGATGGGAATATATGCACGTAGTCCCTAACAACATTGAAAGCATTATCTTTTAAACTGGGAATAAATGGAATGGGGTTCCAATCTGCAGGAATTGGCCGTCTCTGCAGTTGGGATAGGTCTTCGGCCAGTGGACTTACTGTACTTTTTGCTGGAGTGGGATTATTCTGTGGTACAGCTGGTGCTATGGCAAATGAAATTGGTATACCTTTTGCTGGAGTGCAGGTCCTGTGTGGTGGGGCTAGTGGTGTGGCCAGTGAAGTATAGGTACAGTCTGCTGGAGTCGGTCCTACTTTTGTGTCATTGGTTGTACATCCAATATAAGTGGGGTGATGTCTGATTTCTCCAGCACCACCATGTTTTTCAAGGACTTTGCTGGTGCTCCTTCAGGTTCGGCAATCACCCTCTTCCTTTTTGATGTCTAATGCACACGAACAACATTTGAGTGGAAAAACATGGTATGATGACAGATGGAATATGTATTGATAATGGATGGGCATGGCATCTCGACATATATGATGAGTAAACTAAGCAGATGGCGGTGCAACAAAGTAGAAGAAATGCAAGACAACATATGCAAGATACCCGCAATCAATAAAACATTGCCAAATTAGAACAGGCACCTTGATGGGTGAACAGGATAGGCCATCTGCCTTTAACTCCTCGAGGTTAGAATAGTCATTAGGATCATATTCTGAACAAGAGTCAACAGGTGGGGAGCGTATGAGTTTCATTGCACCCAAAATGGCACTCAATGCCTTGGTGCCAATTTTGTAAGTCATTGCAGTGTATAGCTTCAAGAGTGGACTGCTCCTAGTGCGACACAAAGCAGCTACACAGATCATAGTGTAGATATAACGGGAAAACCTTAAGCATCATAGTAAAATCAGCAAAGTGGAACTTGCTGCAATATATGTGCTAGTATTGCCGGTACGGCTAGAAAGGCTTCGGATACCAGCTCTCTTCAAGTGAAGGTGCGGTACTGTTAATATCAGTATAACTCTCAAAGGCGACACAGCTCCACGCATTTCCTTGCTATTCTTATAGGATTCAAGTGGGCAGGCCACTACAAATCCTATTCCTATGTTTACAAGATCCTACGAATCAAGGAGGCTCAAAGTGTCCATCACAACCGACCGTATAGACCTCTACACTACAAATGTCCCTGCTCATCTTCAGTACAAGGAACATACTGTACTACTAGCATACTCCCTCCGTTCCAAAATATAAGTCTTGGTAGAGATTTCCACTATGGATCAAATACAAATGTATCCAGATACATTTTAGAGTGTAGATTCACTCATTTTGCTCCATATGTAGTCCATGGTGGAATCTATACAAAGACTTGTATTTAGGAACGGAGAGAGTACATATTAAAGAAGAACGGAAGAGGAACATGGTAAAGAAGAGCAAGCAGATTTTGGATAATAAAATGTTGGTTGCGCAGTGCCCACACATGGTGAACCAGAGCGCATTAAGAATGCAACTCCCAGCTGTATCTCGACCATTTCAGGCGGTTGGATGAATATCCTACGTCTCCTAACCCTTCTTCTTCCTCGTCTCTGATTCTTCCCATACAGAACACCGCACGGGCCGTCGGCCGGACCACCGGCCCCCACCGCCTGTGTTCCTCCGCCACCCCCACCCCCACCCGCGTTGAGTTTTCTTTGTTAGGCGAGGCCCCACAACCACCCGAGCCCCTTGGGTTGCACCGGTGAACTCCGGCGAGCTCTGAAAAATTGACTGGCCCAATTTTGAAATTTAGTCTACTGTGATTTAACTAGTGTGAAATATAAAAGGGTAAAACCATAAGCATTGGGAGTATAGTGTTGAGCGTGCCATGGCGGATCTGAAGGTGCAAACCGGACAAAGGCAACTTCGCAACCAAGACAAGAAATCAGAGTAAAGCAGTGGCGATCTATTTTCTTGTTGCGATAAATAAGTTGAGCAGATACGAAAGAGTACGGCCTCTGGTGCGGCGCCGTGTACGCATCTGTTGAGAATTTGATGGTGCTGCCGTAGCGATGGCTGTCGGCAGCGTGGAAGCAGATCTAGGAGGGTAGACGGTGGCGGCAGGGTGCGGTGGACGAGACGGTCGTAGGAGCAGCGCCGGCAAGGTGGACGACGCTGGGGATGAAGCGAGAGGACGGGATGCAAGGATCCCGGTCCGAAGGCATGGATGAGAGAGGTCGATCTCTTGTAATGGACGGCGGCGTCGGGGTATCAGCTCCGGCGTGGTGGAGGAGGACGGCGGTGGATGGGGTGGAGGACGGCGGCGGACGGATGAGGGTGGGGTGGAGAGGGTGTTTTGGCGCCCACGGAGTACGAATGGGGAAAAGGGAGGTAGAGAGGAAGGGGGAACCATGTATTCAGGGCGCGCTTTGATACGTCTCCAACGTATCTATAATTTTTGATTGCTCCATGCTACTTTATCTACTGTTTTAGGCAATATTGGGCTTTATTATCCACTTTTATATTATTTTTGGGACTAACCTATTAACCGGAGGCCCAGCCCAGAATTGCTGTTTTATGCCTATTTCAGTGTTTCGAGGAAAAGGAATATCAGACGGAGTCAAAATGGAACGAAATCAACTGGAGAAGTTAATTTTGGAAGGAAACCAACCTGATGGGCTTGGAGTGCATGCCAGTGGAGTCCCAGGCTGCCCACAAGGGTGGAGGGCGCGCCCCCCTGGGCACGCCCCCTACCTCGTGAGCAACCCGGAGGTCCACCGACGTACCCCCTGCACCCATATATACCTACGTACCCTAAAACTTCCAGAACAGAAGATAGATCAGGAGTTCTGCCGCCGCAAGCCTCTGTAGCCACCAAAAACCAATCGGGACCCTATTCCGGCACCCTGCCGGAGGGGGATCCCATCACCGGAGGCCATCTTCATCATCCCGACGCTATCCATGACGAGGAGGGAGTAGTTCACCCTCGGGGCTGAGGGTATGTACCAGTAGCTATGTGTTTGATCTCTCTCTCTCTCTCGTGTTCTCTCTCTTGTTCTTTTATGGCACGATCTTGATGTATCCCGAGCTTTGCTATTGTAGTTGGATCTTATGATGTTTCTCCCCCTCTACTCTCTTGTGATGAATTGAGTTTCCCCTTTTGAAGTTATCTTATCGGATTGAGTCTTTTATGAACACTTGATGTATGTCTTGCATGGGATAACCGTGGTGACAATGGGTTATTCTATTGATCCACTTGATATATGTTTTGGTGATCAACTTGCGGGTTTCGTGACACTTGGGAACCTATGCATAGGGGTTGGCACACGTTCTTGACTCTTCGGTAGTAGCTTTGGGGCACTCTTTGAAGTACTTTTATGTTGGTTGGATGAATCTGAGATTGTGTGATGCATATCGTATAATCATGCCCACAGATACTTGAGGTGACAATGGAGTATCTAGGTGACATTAGGGTTTTGGTTGATTTGTGTCTTAAGGTGTTATTCTAGTACGAACTCTTTTATAGATCGATTCGAACGAGAGGTGGTTTCTTACCCTACCATAATCTCTACGTTTGTTCTCCGCTATTAGTGGCTTTGGAGTGACTCTTTGTTGCATGTTGAGGGCTTGTCATATGTTCTATCTATGTTATTATTGTTGAGAGAACTTGCACTAGTGAAAGTATGAACCCTAGGCCTTGTTTCCTACCATTGCAATACCATTTACGCTCACTTTTACCGCTTGTTACCTTGCTGTTTTTATTATTTCAGATTACAAAAACCTATATCTACTATCTATTTTGCACTTGTATCTTCATCTTGTCGCCGAACTAGTGCACCTATACAATTTACCATTGTATTGGGTGTGTTGGGGACACAAGAGACTTCTTGTTATTTGGTTGCGGGGTTGCTTGAGAGAGACCATCTTCATCCTACGCCTCCTACGGATTGATAAACCTTAGGTCATCCACTTGACGGAAATTTGCTGCTGTCCTACAAACACGTGCACTTGTGGGCCCAACAACGTCTACAAGAAGAAGGTTGTGTAGTAGACATCAAGCTCTTTTCTGGCGCCGTTGCCGGGGAGGCTAGGTAAGTGAAGGTATATCTTTAGATCTTGCAATTGTATCTTTTTGTTTCTTGTTTTAGAACTAGTTAAAAGAAAACTACAACAAAAAATGGAGTTGAGTTTGTCTCATACGCTTCACCTTTTTAATATCTTTCGTGAGTATGATGGAAAGGATAATTGTGCTCAAGTGCTAGAAGAAGAAATCTATAGAATGTTTTCATATGATGAGCATGATTGCAATGTTGTTAGTATGAATTCCTTGAATATCCATGATGCTAATGATTATTGTACTAGTTATGATGAAAATATCTCTTATGAGCATGTCAACTTTTGTGGAGTGCATGTTTGCATGAACACACCAAATAGAGAATATATTTATTGAAAGAGGCATAAGCACTTAGAAACTAAATTGTTGCAAGAAAGGCTAGATGTTTGTGCTGAAAATTTAAATTTTCTTGGCCGTACTTGTGGACTTTGCAATGAAAGTGGTCATTTAGCTATCCGATGCAAATTGTTTCATGATCTAATCGTGTCAAAAAATTGTGATGAGTTGATTTCCCTTGCACATTATAATGAGCTTAGCTTGCTTATGGGTTGCGAAGAAATGAAATGTTTAACTAATTATATTCCAGAATTTGCCCATTACAAACTTCTTGGTTTTGATCTAGAAGAAATTTATATGTATTGTGCGGTGAATTGTATTGAAAATCCTTATATTGCCAATTACATAAAGAAAAGAAAACAAATATAAGATGATCAGAATACTAATGAAAGGGAAGAGACTTCCCAATATCCTCCTATTATTTCTTATGATGAATCAGGTAACGAGGAGGAGCTTTCTATTCGACCAATCTCGTCAATAAGGAGCTCAAAGAGGAAGGTTGAACCTACACATAATGTGAAGAAGAAAAAGAAAATAAGGATCAACAAAGGTAGAAAGGTATCCCTCCCAAATGATGTTGCTCCTACCACTACTTGTGATGATGATAATTGCTATACTATTGGTGCTATCCATATATTTAATGATAAGAGTGATTATGCTTATGATACGAAAAGGCCCAAGCTTGGGGAAGCTATGTTTGATGAGAATGACATATTTGAGAATATATTTGCTGAAATTAATGTTTGTCCCAAGCATGGGGATGATACGTTTAGTGAAGATGATATTTTTAGCATCCCAAGTTTTGATATACAAAGTTGTTGTGATGATAGCATGCCCCCTACGTATGATGATTATATTGATGAAAGTGGGTTCGGAAGAGTGTCAACTTTAGGAATTAGTGATCCCACTATTTTGGAGGATGGTGGATTTTATGGTGATGAATATGAAAGTGGATTTGGAAGAGTGTCGACTTTATTTAGTGATTCCACTATCTTGGGAGAGGTTTCAATCGATTATGATGAGAATGAAGTTGCTACTTATGATGATTATTGTGATGAAACTTATGCTATAAAAAGTAGTGATGATTATATTTACAAATCTTGTCATGATTATGATTACCCTTTTTCTGAACATTACTCTTTTAATGTGGAAACAATTTTTAGTGTTCAAGTCTCTTATGATACTCCTACTATTCCGAATGAGAAGAATTTTGCTTACGAGGAGAGTATTAAAAATTCTATGCTTGTAGATCATGAAAAGAATGCTTTAGGTGCTGGTTATATTGTTGAATTCATTCATGATGCTACTGAAAATTATTATGAGAGAGGAACATATACTTGTAGGAATTGCAATAATGTCAAGTTTCCTCTCTATGTGTTTAAAATTTTGAAGCTATGCTTGTTGTGCCATCCTATGCTAGTTGATTATTGTTCCCATAAGTTGTTTGCTCACAAAATACCTATGCATAGGAAGTGGGTTAGACTTAAACGTGCTAGTCATATGCTTCATGATGGTCCCGTTATGTTTCAATTCTTATCTTTTATGTGAGCATCATTGTCATCATCATGCCTAGCTAAAAGGCATTAAAGAAAAGCGCTTGTTGGGAGACAACCCAATATTTATCCTTACTGTTTTTGTGTTTCCACATGATTATGCTACTGTAGTAATCATGTTTTATAGCTTTTGTTTCAATAAAGTGCCAAGTAGAACCTTTGGGAAGACTTGGGTGAAGTTTATGTGATCTTGTTGTAAAAATAGAAACTTTTGCGCTCACGAGATTAGCTGCCATTTTTTACTGGAGAGTGATTTTAGGTTGATTCTTTTTGAATATGATTAATAGACAAATGGATCAGGTCCAGAAATTTATTTCATAATTTTTTGGGTTCCAGAAGTATACGTTTGATACAGATTACTACATACTGTTCTGTTTTTGACAGATTCTGTTTTCTATGTGTTGTTTGCTTATTTTGATGCATCTATGGCTAGTATTAAGTGGTATGAACCATATAGAAGTTAGAATACAGTAGATATTATACCAATATGAATTTAGAATGAGTTCATTACAGTACCTAAGTGGTGGTTTTATTTTCTTATACTAACGGAGCTTACAAGTTTTGTTTTGAGTTTTGTGTGGTTGAAGTTTTCAAGTTTTGGGTAAAGATTCGATGGACTATGGAATAAGGAGTGGCAAGAGCCTAAGCTTGGGGATGCCCAAGGCACCCCAAGGTAATATTCAAGGACAACCAAGCAACTAAGCTTGGGGATGCCCCCGGAAGGCATCCCCTCTTTCGTCTTCGTTCATCGGTAACTTTACTTGGAGCTATATTTTTTTTCACCACATGATATGTGTTTTGCTTGGAGAGTCATTTTATTTTGTTAGTTTTTGCTTGATGTTAGTTATAATACTGTTTTGCCTCTTTAGTTTCAATAAAAAAGTCAAGGATAGCCTTTGCCATGCTTATTTTGCTTGTATACATGTTGCTGTTTGAAAACAGAAAGTTCACCGCTGTTGGAAAAATTCCCTAGAAAAGTCAGAGCATGGTCTAACGTTGAATCTTTTTGAATATTGATATATGATACATTTATTACAGTGGGAATTTTAGTTCATAATTTTTGGAGTCAGGTAAGTATTGATACTCTTGCATTGTTTACAGACTATACTGTTTTGGCAGATTGCTGTTATGGTTGCATTGTTTGCATATGTTTGCTTGTTTAATGATTCTATTTAAGGATAGGGGTATTAAATATGCAGAGGAATTTAGTATGCAATGTTGAATAATAATTTAAGTGATTTGTTACAGTAGAAAATGATAAGGTTTTGCATTGGTTTATACTAACCTATCTCACGAGTTCTTGTTGAGTTTGTTGTGAATGAAGCTTTTGATAAAAAGAAGAGAAACCATGATATGAGAGGAATTAAGGAGACACAAAAGTTCAAGATTGGGGATGACCAAGGCACCCCAAGATAATATTTCAAGAAGTCTCAAGCATCTAAGATTGGGGATGACCCGGTAGGCATCCCACCTTTCTTCTTCAACAACTATCGGTTAGTATCGGTTGAGCCTAAGTATTTGCTTCCTCACATGAGTTGTGCTATCCTTGCATTGTAGTTTTCATTAGCTCTGCTTGATGTTTGAATAAGGTATCAAGATCTGAAACTATTTAATGAGAGAGAGCCATACATGAATTGGAATTTGCTAGAATACTCTATGTGCTTCACTTATATCTTTTGAGCTCGATAGTTTTGCTCATAGTGTTTCACTTATATCTTTTGAGCTTGATAGTTTTTGCTCTAGTACTTCACTTATATCTTTTAGAGCACAGTGGTGGATTTGTTTTAAAGAAACAATTGATCTCTCATGCTTCACTTATATTATTTTGAGAGTCGTTAATAGCATGGTAGTTTGCTTAATGTTAATATACTTGGTATTCAAGATATGTGAAACTTCTTATGAGTGCGTTGAATACTAAGATAAGTTTGATGCTTGATAGTTGTTTTGAAATATGGAGGTGATAGTATCAAAGTCGTGCTAGTTGGGTGATTATGAATTTGAGAAATACTTGTGTTGAAGTTTGCAAGTCCTGTAGCATGCACATATGGTTAAAGTTGTGTAACAAATTTGAAACATGAAGTGTACCTGGCTTGTGCATCCTTATGAGTGGCGGTCGGGGACGAGCGATGGTCTTTTCCTACCAATCTATCCCCCTAGGAGCATGCGCATAGTACTTGAATTTTTAATGACTTCTAAATTTTTGCAATAAGTATATGAGTTCTTTTGACTAATGTTGAGTCCATGGATTATACGCACTCTCACCTTTCCGCCATTGCTAGCCTCTTCGGTACCGTGCATTGCCCTTTCTCACCTTGAGAGTTGGTGCAAACTTCGCCGGTGCATCCAAACCCCGTGATACGATACGCTCTATCACACATAAACCTCTTTATATCTTCCTCAAAACAACCACCATACCTACCTATTATGGCATTTCCATAGCCATTCCGAGATATATTGCCATGCAACTTCCATCATCATCATCATGACATACATTCCTTTTGTCATATTGCCATTGCATGATCATGTAGTTGACATCGTATTTGTGGCAAAGCCACCATGCATTATTTTCCATACATGTCACTCTTGATTCATTGCACCATCCCGGTACACCGCCGGAGGCATTCATATAGAGTCATATCTTCTAAGTTTCGAGTTGTAATCCTTATGTTGTAATCAATAGAAGTGTGATGATCATCATTATTAGAGCATTGCCCAATCAAAAAAAAGAGAAAGGCCAAAAGAAAAAGAGAAAGGCCCAAAAAAAGAAGGAAAAGGGAATGCTACTATCTCTTTTTCCACACTTGTGCTTCAAAGTAGCACCTTGTTCTTCATGTAGTGAGTCTCATATATTGTGCTTCAAAGTAGCACCTTGTTCTTCATGTAGTGATTCTCATAAGTTGTCTTTTTATACTAGTGGGAATTTTTCATTATAGAACTTGGCTTGTATATTCCTACGATGGGCTTCCTCAAATGCCCTAGGTCTTCATGAGCAAGCAAGTTCGATGCACACCCACTAGTTTTCTTTTGTTGAGCATTCATAGCTCTAGTGCATCCGTTGCATGGCAATCCCTACTCCTCATGTTGACATCAATTGATGGGCATCTCCATAGCCCGTTGATTATCCTCCTCAATGTGAGACTTTCTCCTTTTTTGTCTTCTCCACACAATCCCCATCATCATATTCTGTTCCATCCATAGTGCTATATCCATGGCTCACACTCATGTATTGCGTGAAGGTTGAAAAAGTTTGAGATTATTTAAGTATGAAACAATTGCTTGGCTTTTCATCGAGGGTATAGAAGTTGGGAACATCTTTGTGTGACGAAAATGAAGCATAGCCTAACTATATGATTTTGTAGGGATGAACTTTCTTTTGCCATGTTATTTTGAGAAGACATGATTGCTTTGATTAGTATGCTTGAAGTATTATTACTTTTATGTCAATATGAAATTTTTTCTTGAATCTTTCAGATCTGAAAATTCATGCCACAATTAAGAAGTTTTACATTGAAATTATGCCAAAGTATCACTCCGCATCAAAAATTCTTTTTATCATTTACCTACTCGATGACGAGTAGGAATTAAGCTTGGGGATGCTTGATATGTCTCCAGCGTATCTATAATTTTTTATTTCTCCATGCTACTTTATCTACTGTTTTAGGCAATATTGGGCTTTATTATCCACTTTTATATTATTTTTGGGACTAGCCTATTAACCGGAGGCCCAGCCCAGAATTGCTGTTTTATGCCTATTTTAGTGTTTCGAGGAAAAGGAATATCAGACAGAGTAAAAACGGAACGAAATCAACTGGAGAAGTTAATTTTGGAAGGAAACCAACCTGATGGGCTTGGAGTGCACGCCAGGGGAGTCCCGGGCTGCCCACGAGGGTGGAGCCCCCCTGGGCGCGCCCCCTACCTCGTGAGCAACCCGGAGGTCCACCAACGTACCCCCTGCACCCATATATACCTACGTACCCTAAAACTTCCAGAACAGAAGATAGATCGGGAGTTCCACCGCTGCAAGCCTCTGTAGCCACCAAAAACCAATTGGGACCCTGTTCCGGCACCTTGCCGGAGGGGGATCCCATCACCGGAGGCCATCTTCATCATCCCAGATCGAGTAGCCACGTTTAAAATATCGTTTTTAGCGGGGTTAAGAGTTCCGATTTTCAATGGCACGTTATAAGTAGTAAGTAGTTTTTAGAACGATTGGTATGGAGCGAAAATGGAATTCATAGTACTACGTACCTCCTTGGCGTATGGTTGTATGGGTTTATGTTACGAGATGTTAAACCTGGTATTTCTAGGGAAAATACTATGGTTTAGATTTAGATGCTGGTTTTCAGTAATCGGAAGGGGAAACCCTTCTTTGATTAAAAAAACTACTACCTCCATTCTGGTTTACTAGTCCCCATCGTACTTTGGGTCAAAGTTTGTCCACGAATTTTACTTGTAAAATGTGAATGGAAAAAGAGATTTTGTTATACCCAAACAAAAAAGGACTGGAGGGAGTGATTGCTCTGACACGGACGCGACCTCTCATAGCACAGGCATTGAACCGGCGCACCAGCCAAGAGGGCCGCACTCGCTGCAGGCCCGGCTAAGCACGCCTCCTCGCCACGTGCAACCAGCTTAAGACTGCCCGCCTGCCTTCATTGAATCCGCGTGTGTGCCGGCAACACGTCCTTCCACGAGCCGGCAGACATTTTAGAACACAAAAAATGACTAAAATATAATTAATTTACGCGTGGTCTTGACTTGTTGTGCTCGCACTGGTAGCAGGAACTAGTAGAGGCTTTTCTTTATTTATAACTCTCCTCACATTTTTTTGGCTTTGAAGTGAATCATGGTTGTGGACATTATGTATGAATGTGCAGATATCTGTGAACATGAGTTTGATGTGGAAGTTGAACTTGGAATGTCGGGCTTGCGCGTGAACTATACGATGTCCAATGCTTCGTTTGTTATTGTTTGGAAAGTAATTGCTGTTATTACATGACCCAAAAAAAACATTTTGTGCCACATCAGTTGATGCACAGACATCACAACAGGCATGTTGACTGGATAAACATTTGAACCTAGCTATTATGAAGGAAATTTTGTATTGACAACAGTTTTAGATAGCAGGAGACGCCTAGCCTGCTCTGCCTCTGCTAGCTTATTTCTGGCTTCTTCCATCTCTTCTTTGGCTTGGGTGAAGAGAGCATCTGATTGCTCTTTTCACTTCTTCAGGAACTCAGCTACATTCTCAAGGGCTGCTGCACGCTTTCTTTCAGCCTTTACTAATGCCATGAGGACATGAACAGCTGACGACTCCACCTGGCTTGTGTGTAATCCAGCATCATCTGGGAATTTGCACCTTGTGTCTAATCCAACATCATTAGGGAACTGGCACCTTGTGTGTAATCCAGCCTCATTTTGGAAACATGATCTCGAGGTTGACCATACTTCCCACCTCGCAGGAACTGCATCCTGACATGAAGTTACTTCTTTTTTAGATCAATACTCAGAGAAACCTAGATCCATTTAGTAGAAGCCAGATAAACATAACTCGGAGAAGTGAATTCAAAAGGAAAAGAAATATAAAAACAGACTATAAGGTGAGAACACCCACTTCCTACATCAAGTTAAAAACGAAAGCATTAGGACGATTAAGACTCTTCTTTTACACATCGAAGAACACCACGCTTAAGAGAAACAGAAACTACAACATATACACATTGAAGAACACGAGGCTAAATGAAAGTAATTGAAAGGGTGTTACTTGCCAAAGCTCGTTTTACAGGTTCGGTGCAGCTCCTCTTTAACTTGCCACGCTCCTTGAAAATGTCCCGAGTATCCCGTGTTTGGTCTTCATTGCTCCTCTGCATGTTCACACTCGTGGTTTTAAAATCTCAACATGGCAAGAAAAATACTACTAGTAATACTTGCGCATCTTGTGGGCAACATTAAAGCACTCGTCTGCCATGTTAGAGCATCTCCAACAGAATCGCAATGCGCGGTGCTTTTAAAAAGCGTTTACAGTACTGAGATCGAGAAGTAGATACTAGAGAGTAGAGGATAGTTCTCAGCATAGATAGATAAAAAAAGATACCCATACCCCTCTCCAGATTTGCAAATAAGGCCTTCCCTCATTCATCCTTTTCTCCCACAAGATAAACTACTCATACAAATGCATCTTGATGCGTGTAATGCATGGGCATCTTGCTACTTCTAAAAACCTTTCCATCATTTGCCACACTGCTAGTTGCAGATGAAAAACCTACCCAAGCACAGCGCGATATAGGTGCGACGCACAATTACAAGCTGATATTCTGTTGGACAATGGAGGCTATAACCAATTACTTTTACAGGAACAATAGCACCCAGGAAAATTGAAGGGTAGGTATGGACAAAATTGGAACTGCACATGTACTGCTAAGTGATTCAATACACACATTACAATTCGAGGAGGAGAACGATGGTCGCGGCGGCCTCTGTGAGTCATGGTTGGTGCTACGTCTTGAGCTAGCGTTGGTTTTCCCCGAAGAGGAGAGGGTGATGCAGCAAGTGTAGCATAAGTATTTCCCTCAGTTTTGAGAACCAAGGTATCAATCCAGTAGGAGGCTCCTCAAAAGTCCCACGCACCTACACAAACAAACTGAGACCTCACAACCAACGCAATAAAGGGGTTGTCAATCCCTTCACGGCCACTTACGAAAGTGAGATCTGATAGAGAGATAATAATATATTTTTGGTATTTTGTAATATAGATGCAAAAAGTAAAGATGCAAATAAAAGTAGATAGAAAGCAAATATGATAAGATATAGACCCGGGGGCCATAGGTTTCACTAGAGGCTTCTCTCGAGATAGCATAAGTATTACGGTGGGTGAACAAATTACTGTCGAGCAATTGATAGAAAAGCGCATAGTTATGAGATTATCTAGGCATGATCATGTATATAGGCATCACGTCCATAACAAGTAGACCGACTCCTTCCTGCATCTACTACTATTACTCCACACATCGACCGACTCTTGCCTGCATCTAGAGTATTAAGTTCATAAGAACAGAGTAACGCATTAAGCAAGATGACATGATGTAGAGGGATAAACTCATGCAATATGATATAAACCCCATCTTGTTATCCTCGATGGCAACAATACAATACGTATCTTGCAACCCTTTCTGTCACTGGGTAAGAACACCGCAAGATTGAACCCAAAGCTAAACACTTCTCCCATGGCAAGAAAAACCAATCTAGTAGGCCAAACCAAACTGATAATTCGAAGAGACTTGCAAATATAACTCAATCATACATAAAAGAATTCAGAGAAGATTCAAATATTATTCATAGATAAACTTGATCATAAACCCAGAATTCATCGGATCTCGACAAACACACCGCAAAAAGAGATTACATCGAATAGATCTCCACAAGAGAGGGGGAGAACATTGTATTGAGATCCAAAAAGAGAGAAGAAGCCATCTAGCTAATAACTATGGACCCGTAGCTCTGTGGTAAACTACTCAAAAACTCATCGGAGGGGCAAGGATGTTGATGTAGAAGCCCTTCGTGGTCGATTCCCCCTCCGGCAGAGTGCCGGCGAAGGCTCCAAGATGAGATCTCGCGGATACAGGAGGTTACGGCGGTGGAAATTGTGTTTCTTGGTGCTCCTGGATGTTTTCGGGGTCCGTAGGTATATATAGGAGGAAGAAGTACATCGGTGGCCGCCCGAGGGGCCCACGAGACATGGGGCGCGCCCTACAGGGGGGGCGTATCTCATGGGGCCCTCGGAAGCTTCTTGACTTGCACTCCAAGCTCTCCGGATCATGTTCGTTCCAAAAATCACACTCCCGAAGGTTTCATTCCGTTTGGACTCCGTTTGATATTCCTTTTCTTCGAAATACTAAAATAGGCAAAAAAACAACAATATGGGCCGGGCATCCGGTTAGTAGGTTAGTCCCAAAAATGATATAAATGTGTAAAATAAAGCCCATAAACGTCCAAAAGGGGTAATATAATAGCATGGAACAATCAAAAATTATAGATACGTTGGAGACGTATCAGTTGGCAATGGGAGTCTGTTCATTGTCCACGACGGTGGTATTTCTGCGCTTGGCGTCGGCTTCCGGGAAGCAGATCCGAGACCGTGGAAGACGATGCTGGGGAAGAGGCTCCGTCTACAACGACGACGGTGGACCGGCTCCAGTGCGACATACGAGGTCGTCGATGAGGCAGATGTGCTGCGGTGGACGAGTGCGCGATGTAAAGGGGAGGAGCACGAATGCTGCGGTGCCGTGGAGAAGTCTATTTTGTGGTGGGGATAGAAAATGGGGAGTATTCAGGTGTACTACTCTGGGTGTCGGGGTGGGGCTGGCTGGGTAGGGTGAACCTGAAGTTACGAAAACAGCCCCCTACCAAGCGTAGTCCGTAGGCCTGTTCCGAAGGCTATTATGGTAACTTCCCACTGCTCGAATCAGGGTCGCGGGAGATTTTCCCGCCGACCTCAAAATTTTGTGACACTGGACTCCCCGTGTGGCGTGTTGAGTGATTCGGCTAAGCAACTAGCGAGTAGTAGTAGTAAACTCTGCATATTATGTTTGACCGAAGTCAAGCTTCCTAAAGTTTGATCAAGTTTATATAAAAATATAAACATTTACCATAAAAAATATGTATGATGTGGAAGTACATTCAATAATGAATCTAATGGTATTTATTTGTTATTGTATATGTTAATATTTTTTGTTATAAGCTTTCTGAGAGTTTACAAAACTTTACTTTGACCAATGCTAATACGCGGACTAAAATAAAAATGGAGGGAGTACACATTTGTTTTCTTAGTTTGTAGTGAACTAATCATTTGTTCAAATTGTGAAATAAATATATTAGGCTATTGACTTCGAATGTAATGGTCTATACAATTCAATAGTTACAATCATTGTCGAATCCCAAGATGTATACAAGGTCTATAGTACTTCACAACATGCTCAAACTCACATAATCCCAGTCAAATGAGAATCTAAATGCATTTCATAGTTATTACTTTGTAGGATGCAACAAAAACAACCAAAAATCTACATCAGCCATTATAGAAGCAACATTTTGACATATCCCATTGTGTGAATGAAACGTGCAGAGAGAGCTTTTGAAGATGGAGCAGATAGGGCGGGAAAGATTGTATGTATGTGGACGAGAGAGTAGGAGACAAACCTAACAACACACACACACACACACACACACACACACAGAGAGAGAGAGAGAGAGAGAGAGAGAAAGAGAGGAAGAAGTTAGGTCTGTGAGAAAGATGGAGACATGTAATATACGCGATTCTGTATACGTGGAAGGAGAAGAGACAACATGTTTGATGAGAGAGCTGGAAAAACATGGACGAGAGGGGAAGGATCTCATGGATTGAGGGATTGACAATTTTGTGCGAGGGAGAGAGGGATTGGTAATTTTGTGCAAGAGAGAGAAAGGGTGGGGGGAGGAGTCAGTCAGCCGTCGTCACATCACCCTGCTTCCAAATGACCCCGCATTCTCTAGCGCGGTGTGTTCACCGTATTCGATCTGCTCGATGCCCTCTTTGAAGATTGAGGTGTTGTGCATGTTGGGGTGCAAAGAAGCACAAGTGAGAGTGGTCGCCGTATAACCTTGGATGGGGATGAATTGTGTGCTCGGGGGAGTGTGTGTGTGTTGTGCTGTGTGTGTGTGTGTGTGTAAGATATTGAGCGAAAACAAACCTAAGGAGAGAAATGGGTATTCACGAAGAGATTGTGCGGGTCTTGAGGTGGGCAGGGGCCGAGTGAGGGTGTCAAAATGTGCGCGTTGATGCATATGTTACATGCGATCGTGCAAGGGACGGACGAATCGAGAGAGATGGTTGTTGTGTTACGGATGCTCCTCTCTCTCTCTTTCTCTCTCTCTCTCTCTCACACACACACACACACACACACACACGCACAAGTAAACTAGAAGACCGTTCTCTCATGTATACACAACGTATTGGCATCTGTCTATGTCTCACTCACTCATGCATGATCATTTGCACATTCACACCTCTCTATGTCTGTATCACACGCACACCGTGTCCACATTGCCCTTCCGCCACAACACACATATGGACACATACACACGTTCTCTCACAGTCACACACACAAAATAAGTATTAAAAAAACCAGGGCGCACCTAAAACATCCAAATCCAAATAAACACAAACTGTAGCTAAATTCAAATATATGGAAATATTGCACCGTCAAAAACTTTCCCAGGAAAAGAAGTTAAGTAATATTCGAGGATTGTTTTCACACACACAAAAAGGTTCAGTGGATGTCCTTCGAGCGCGACATGGTGACGAACTATTCGATCGACCGCGCGGTCGCGGTTCACGCGCTCGTACAGGATTCTGTATCGTGGCTGTGGTACTAACTTAATATTTTTTAATAAAAGCGCTGCCTAAGTCTAATGTTTACGTGTACTAGTACGGTTTTCTTTTAAGTTTGACTAACCTCATATAAAACTAAAGTAAGCTCCCATACGCGCACTCATCAATATGCCGGCGCCGCCATTGCACATGCCGGCGCCCGCCTGCTCCGGCCAACAATTTCTCGCCCATCACCGCCGTGTCGCCGCCATCCCTGTGCCATGAAGCCGAAGGCTCACCCGCTCACGTCGTCTGCAGTCCCTCCTCGCCATGCCGCCGCGCTGCCAAGCACGCGAGCAGCTGGTGGAGCCGCGTCTATGCATGCAGCGTACGAAGAGGAGGACGAGCGCATGCTCCAGCATGCCGGCGAGGAGGAACTAGCGTGTCATTGTCGTCTCCGCCCGCGCGGAGGAGGCGCACATGGTGGCTGTCGCGATAGAAGCCGGTCGCGCGTGCGTCGAGCCTGCAAACCGGGTGCGGACAAGGAATCTAACTTCGAGACCTTGAATGCCACATGGATCCTGCAATCTGAAGGAGCAATTTGGGTCAGTCGACTCATGTGAGCCGTTTGATGCAACATGGATGGCTAGAAGGGCTTCTTCCACCTCTTCTGTCATCTTCTTCCTTCGCTCCATCGAACTTCTTTCACAAATCGACTGACCCAAATTATACTACTAGTACAAACATATTAAGTACAGTAGGAACACGAAGGTACGAGCAGTAGTACCAACTGCAAGAAGAAAAGTAGTAAGACATAGTACTAGTACTACTCTACGTACTAAAGAGTTCAAATAACGAGAAAGATTACATAAACATAGTTCTGCTGGGGCCTCAGCAAAACACACCCTTAAAAATAAACTAAGCAACTAGTCCGCTTGACACTGCAGTAGAACCAGCATGAGCGACGGCACTGCCACCTATTCAGAGTCCGAGTCCACGTCCTCGACTTCGTCCTCGTCCCTCTTCCTCTTCCTCTTTGCCAACGCTTCTTTGCTTGAACCGGACACTGGGCTCTGCTTCTTCATCCAACCCATGTAGATATTTAAACAAAGGTAGGCATCCATTGCTGCGTATAGGATGTGATCTTCATCTAATGTCTTCAACTCCCATGCATGATGAAACTCGTGATGAGGTTTCTTCAGTTTAGCATACGAAGGATCAATCATGGCTGCAGCCAGGGTCAGCATTGAAGGTTGAGAGGAGGACACCAGGCTTGCCTTCTGGAGATTGAAGGGCTGGCCTACAATGAGACCTATCCGACGCAGGACATCCCTGTCGTTCTTAAAGCCTATACTAACGAATTTCACTCTTTTGTCCTTGAGGAAGTTCTTAAAATCCTGGCACTCAACGTCGGCATGGCATATGTGGTAGACCAAGCAAACGTTATGTACGCAAACCTGGATCACGGCGGGCTTCTTCCTCTTTTCGTCCTTTAGATCCTTCTCTCGTCCCAGGACTGTGGTGTACTCAAAATCTAGCCTAGCGACCCACTCATCCGTTGAACTGTTGAACATGCGTAGGAAGCGAGCAAGCCATGCTTTCACCGTTGCGGATCCACGTGTGTAGATGACGATGAACTGATCGCCGGTGATGGCTCTAACCTGGTACTCAGCAGCGACCATGGAGATTTGGGAGGCCATGGATTTTGGAGGAGGGTTAGGAGAAGTTGAACTGTTGTGCCCCGCAAAAACTGGGAGCGAACTAATGTGAAAGGATAGGACAACTAGGAGCGAACTGTTGTGAGGTAGAAGACGGGGACGAGTAGGGCGTGCGAACGGCGTGGGGTTCCTGGCTTGCCCGGTGGATAAACGGCTGCAAGCCCCCAAAGAGTTCTCGAGAACTATGCGGGACCCACTAGATGTCATGTCTACTGACCCATATCATAGGCCTAACGATATAGCTTCTGCCTGTTCGCACGCCATGCCGGCGCGTGGATGTAACTTCACTTAATTCCGTCAACCATCACGCCTCCCATGACCTTCGCCTCCCTCGCGCGGTCGCGCCCTTTGAGACTTTGACCGGCTATAAATGAGCAATTTTTTGCCTACTCCACATGCATGATACTCCCTCTGGTCCTTTTTACTCCCGTCAACCGTTTGCAAAGTGTTTGAGCAAATATATACTTTTTTGAACACCACCTTATATTAATTAACCAGCCACACCAGTACACTCATTCGATACAATATTCACCACACAGGGTGGTGCATTATTTACAAGAATACCATCTAATCTATTGTCAAAGCTATACTTAGCGATTAAGTGTGCCACCTTATTGG
Organism: Triticum aestivum; assembly: GCF_018294505.1. Classification (NCBI taxonomy): domain Eukaryota; kingdom Viridiplantae; phylum Streptophyta; class Magnoliopsida; order Poales; family Poaceae; genus Triticum; species Triticum aestivum. The sequence goes on from NC_057798.1 coordinate 533,731,591, forward strand.
CCGAACGGCTAATCTTTGACAATTGAAGATTGTTGATCAACTTCGAGATGCTCAACGCTTTCATCTTCAGGTCACGCATAGCAGACCTGCCATAGTCCCCCGATGCAAGAGACGCTACCACAAAAGCGCAATCAGTCTCTAAAATTACAGGATTATGAAGAGAAATGCCTATGTAGAGACCGGCAATGCAAGCCCTAAGCTCCGCTTCCTCCACACTTTGACAGGCATCAATGAAATCCCACGACCAAATTTATACTAAAAATATCAATATCTACAATACTGATTATAATGAGTACAAGAACTATGTTTTATAATGAGTGTAAAAATATTGATTTGACATTGTGAATGTTGATACTCCCTCCGTCTAGGTGAGTAAGTCATCTTAGGCTGTGCACCGTGACCAAGGAGGAGGGGAAAACGAGAGACATTAATGTTTATTTGCTAATTAAATAGTATTGCATGCAATGAACTAACCACTGCATGTCATGTTTGATAGTCTCAGGTCATTAAAAGCATGCACACCGTCATCTCTTAGGGCATCTCCAACAGTTGTAAGTTAGGTGTTGGTAAATTTTCCACCTAGGACATAGTGATGATGTGGCATGTAATAAATATATAGAGAGAGCAAAGTTGTATGTAGAATAACCAACAACCTTTGCACAAGCTCCAAGATGAAATAGAGAGCAATCACATTTATTTTCTCACATCTATTGGATAGCTTACATACAACCTATTGAAGTAGTTGTATGAAAGCTTGTTGGTTGATGACATGGACATTTTACCAACAAGACTAACATACAATCTACTGGAGATGCCCTTATTGGTTGATATGTCAAGAAACAAGAAACGAGGTAGAAGTTAATGCACCGCACATACATGTTTTGGGATTATTTGGTTTTCGTAAGATGACTTACACACCTAGCTATTAGAGTACCACTACCTCCCTTCTAGTTTAAAGGGCTCGACTCAAAAATTTCACCTACTCTTAGCAAGATAGTAGAGGCGGTGGAATAGTTTTTGAAGTTTGCAAAAGTACTCAACTAATGCTATCATTCTTCACAAAAAAATGTGTTTACCAATGCATGCATGAACACTAGTTACTCTAACCCCCCCTCTCTTCTTTAATTCTTTGCCACATCAGCATGTTTGCTATTCCCGTGTGCATGATACCAGCTAACCACCATGATGGCCAGCCTTATGTTGGGGAACGTAGCAGAAATCAAAAAAATTCTACGCACCACCAAGATCAATCTATGGAGTAATCTAGCAACGAGGGGAAGGAGAGTGCATCTACATAACCTTGTAGATCACTAAGCGGAAGCGTTCAAGTGAACGGGGTTGATGGAGTCGTACTCGCCGTGATCCAAATCACCGATGATCCTAGTGCCGAACGGACGGCACCTCCGCGTTCAACACACATGCAGCCCGGTGACGTCTCCCATGCCTTGATCCAGCAAGGAGAGAGGGAGAGGTTGGGGAAGACTTCGTCCAGAAGCAGCACGATGGCGTGGTGGTGGTGGAGGAGCATGGCACTCCAGCAGGGCTTCGCCAAGCACCGCAAGAGACGAGGAGGGAGAGGGGTAGGGCTGCGCCAAGAGGGAGATCAAATCATGTGTTGGGCAGCCCCCAAACCTCAAGTATATATAGGGGGAGAGGAGGGGCTGCGCCCCCACCTAGGTTTCCCTCCCTAGGGGTGGCGGCAGCCCCCAGATCCCATCTGGGTGGCGGCCAAGGGGTGGAGAGAGGAGGGGCACACCTAGGGTGGGCCTTAGGGCCCATCTGGACCTAGGGTTTGCCCCCTCCCACACTCCCTGCGCCTTGGGCCTTGGTGGGGGGGCGCACCAGCCCACCTGAAGCTGGTCCCCTCCCAAACTTGGCCCACGCATCCTTCTAGGGCTGGTGGCCCCACCTGGTGGACCCCCGGGACCCTCCCGATGGTCCCGGTACGCTACCGATAGCACCCGAAACTTTTTCGGTGACCAAAGCAGGACTTCCCATATATAAATATTTACCTCCGGACCATTCCAGAACTCCTCATGACGTCCGGGATCTCATCCGGGACTCCGAACAACATTTGGTAACCACGTACATCTATTCCCTATAACCCTAGCATCATCGAACCTTAAGTGTGTAGACCCTACGGGTTCGGGAGACACGTAGACATGACCAAGACAACTCTCCGGCCAATAACCAACATCGGGATCTGGATACCCATGTTGGCTCCCACATGTTCCATGATGATCTCATCGGATGAACCATGATGTCGAGGATTCAATCAATCCCATATTCAATTCCCTTTGTCTACCGGTATAGTACTTGCCCGAGATTCGATCATCGGTATCCCGATACCTTGTTCAATCTCATTACCGGCAAGTCTCTTTACTCGTTCCGTAACACATCATCCCATGATCAACCCCTTGGTCACATTGTGCACATTATGATGATGTCCTACCGAGTGGGCCCAGAGATACCTCTCCATCACACGGAGTGACAAATCCCAGTCTCGATTCGTGCCAACCCAACAGACACTTTAGGAGATACCCGTAGTGTACCTTTATAGCCACCCAGTTACGTTGTGACGTTTGGTACACCCAAAGCATTCCTAAGGTATCCGGGAGTTGCACAATCTCATGGTCTAAGGAAATGATACTTGACATTAGAAAAGCTTTAGCATACGAACTACACGATCTTTGTGCTAGGCTTAGGATTGGGTCTTGTCCATCACATCATTCTCCTAATGATGTGATCCCGTTATCAACGACATCCAATGTCCATGGTCAGGAAACCGTAACCATCTATTGATCAACGAGCTAGTCAACTAGAGACTTACTAGGGACATGGTGTTGTCTATGTATCCACACATGTATTTGAGTTTCCTATCAATACAATTATAGCATGGATAATAAATGATTATCATGAACAAGGAAATATAATAATAATAACTAATTTATTATTGCCTCTAGGGCATATTTCCAGCAGTCTCCCACTTGCACTAGAGTCAATAATCTAGTTCACATCGCCATGTGATTAACACTCACATGTCACATTGCCATGTGACCAACATCCAAAGAGTTTACTAGTGTCAATAAACTAGTTCACATCATCATGTGATTAAGACTCAATGACTTCTGGGGTTTGATCATGTTTTGCTTGTGAGAGAGGTTTTAGTCAACGGGTCTGCAACATTCAGATCCGTATGTACTTTGCAAATCTCTAGGTCATATTGTAAATGCTGCTTCCACGCTCCACTTGGAGCTAATGCAAATGGTTGCTCCACTATACGTATCCGGTTTCTCTACTCAGAGCTATCCGGATAGGTGTTGAGCTTGCATCGACGCAACCCTTTACGTCGAACTCTTTATCACCTCCATAACCGAGAAACATATCCTTATTCCTCTAAGGATAATTTTGACCGCTATCTGGTGATCCACTCCTTGATCACCTTTGTACCCTCTTGCCATACATGTGGCAAGGCACACATCAGGTGCGGTACTTAGCATAGCATATTGTAGAGCCTACGTCTAAAGCATAGGGGACGACCTTCGTCCTTTCTCTCTCTTCTGTCGTGGTCGAGCTTTAAGTCTTAACTTCATACCTTACAACTCAGGCAAGAACTCCTTCTTTAACTGATCCATATTGAACACCTTCAAGATCATGTCAAGGTATGTGCTCATTTGAAAGTACCATTAAGCGTTTTGATCTATCCTTATAGATCTTGATGCTCAATGTTCAAGCAGCTTAATCCAGGTTTTCCCTTAAAAAACTCCTTTCAAACAACCCTTTATGCTTTCCAGAAATTTTACATCATTTCGGATCAACAATATGTCATTCACATATACTTATCAGAAATGTTGTAGTGCTCCCACTCACTTTATTGTAAATACAAGTTTCTAACAAAGTTTGTATAAACCCAAAAACTTTGATTATCTCATCAAAGCGTATATTCCAACTCCGAGATGCTTACTCCAGTCCTTAGAAGGATTGCTAGAGCTTTGTATACTTGTTAGCATCTTTCTGGATTGCCAAAACCTTCTGGTTGTATCACACACAACCTTTCCTCAAGAAAATCATCGAGGAAACAATGTTTTGACATCCTATTTGCAAGATTTCATAAATAATGCAGTAACTGCTAATAGGATTCCAATAGACTCTTAGCATCACTACGAGTGAGAAAGTCCCATCATAGTCAACTCCTTGAACTTGTCGAAAACATCTTAGCGACAAGCTGAGCTTTCTTAATGGTGACACATACCAACATTGTCTGTCTTCCCTCTTAGAATCCATCTGTACCCAACAGCCTTATGACCATTAAGTAGTTCTTCCAAAGTCTACACTTTGTTTTCATACATGGATCCTCTCTCAGATTTTATTGCCTCGAGCCATTTTGGAATCCGGGCCCACCATCGCTTCTCCATAGCTCATAGGTTCATTGTTGTCTAGCAACATGACCTCCAAGATAGGATTACGTACCACTCTAAAGTAGTACGCATCCTTGTCGTCCTACGAGGTTTGGTAGTGACTTGATCTGAAGTTTCATGATCACTATCATCAGCTTCCACTTCAATTGGTGTAGGCGCCATAGGAACAACTTCCTGTGCCCTGCTACACACTACTTGAAGTGACGGTTTAATAACCTCATCAAGTCTCCACCATCCTCCCACTCAATTCTTTCAAGAGAAACTTTTCCTCGAGAAAAGACTCGATTCTTGAAACAATCACTTTTGCTTCCGAATCTGAAATAGGAGGTATACCCAACTGTTTTGGGTGTCCTATGAAGATGCATTTATCTGCTTTGGGTTCGAGCTTATCAACCTAAAACTTTTTTCACATAAGCGTCGCAGCCCCAAACATTTAAGAAATGACAGCTTAGGTTTCTCTAAACCATAGTTCATACGGTGTCATCTCAACAGAATTACGTGGTGCCCTATTTAAAGTGAATGTGGTTGTCTCTAATGCCTAACCCATAAACGATAGTGGTAATTCGATAAGAGACATCATGGTATGCACCATATCCAATAGGGTGCAGTTATGATGTTCGGACACACCATCACACTATGGTGTTCCAGGAGGTATTGGTTGTGAAACAATTTCCACAATGTCTTAATTGTGTGCCAAACTTGTAACTTAGATATTCATCTCTATGATCATATCATAGACATCTTATCCTCTTGTCATGACGATCTTCAACTTCACTCTGAAATTACTTGAACCTTTCAATAATTCAGACTTGTGTTTCATCAAGTAAATATACTTAGCATCTACTCAGATCATCTGTGAAGCAAGGACATAACGATATCCACTGCGTGCCTCAGCACTCATTGGACTGCACACATCAAATGTATTACTTCCAATAAGTTGCTTTCTTGTTCCATTTTACTGAAAACGAGGCTTTTTAGTCATCTTGCCCATGTGGTATGATTTGCATGTCTCAAGTGATTCAACATCAAGTGAGTCCAAACGGTCCATCTGCATGGAGTTTCTTCATGCGCATATACCAATAGACATGGTTCACATGTCTCAATCTTTTCAAAAACGAGTGAGTCCAAAGATCCATCAATATGGAACTTCTTCATGCGTTTTATACCAATATGACTTAAGTGGCAGTGCCACAAGTATGTGGTACTATCATTACTATCTTATATCTTTTGGCACGAACATGTGTATCACTACGATCGAGATTCAATAAACCATTCATTTTAGGTGCAAGACCATTGAAGGTATTATTCAAATAAACATACTAACCATTATTCTCCTTAAATGAATAACCGTATTGCGATAAACATAATCCAATCATGTTTATGCTCAACGCAAACACCAAATAACAATTATTTAGGTTTAACACCAATCTCGATGGTAGAGGGAGCATGCGATGCTTGATCACATCAACCTTGGAAACACTTCCAACACACATCGTCATCTCACCTTTAGCTAGTCTCCATTTATTATGTAGCCTTTAATTTCGAGTTACTAACACTTAGCAACCGAACCAGTATCTAATACCCTGCTGCTACTAGGAGTACTACTAAAGTACACATATAATGTATGTCCAATACATACTTCTGTCAACCTTGCCAGCCTTCTCATCTACCAAGTATCTAGGGTAGTCCTCCTTCAGTGACTGTTCCCCTCATTACAGAAGCACTTAGTCTCGGGTTTGGATTCAACCTTGGGTTTCTTCACTAGAGCAGCAACTGATTTGCCGTTTCATGAAGTATCCCTTCTTTCCCTTGCCCTTCTTGAAACTAATGGTTTTACTAACCATCAACATTTGATGCTCCTACTTGACTTCTACTTTCGCGGTGTCAAACATCGCGAATAGCTCAAGGATCATCATATCTATCCCTGATATGTTATAGTTCATCACGAAGCTCTAGCAGCTTGGTGGCAATGACTTTGGAGAAACATCACTATCTCATCTGGAAGATTAACTCCCACTCGATTCAAGTGATTGTTGTACTCAGACAATCTGAGCACAATCTCAACGATTGAGCTTTTCTCCCTTAGTTTGCAGGCTAAGAAACTCGTCGGAGGTCTTTATACCTCTTGACGTGGGCACGAGCCTGAAATCCCAATTTCAGCCCTCGAAACATCTCATATGTTCCGTGACGTTTCGAAATCGTCTTCGGTGCCTCAAATCTAAACCGTTTAACATTACTGAACTATCACGTAGTTATCAAAACGTGTATGTCAGATGTTTGCAACATCCACAGACGACGTTCGAGGTTCAGCACACCGAGCGGTGCATTAAGGACATAGGCCTTCTAGGAAGCAATGAGGACAATCCTCAGTTTACAGACCTAGTCCGCATAATTGCTACTATCAACTTTCAACTAAATTTTCTCTAGGAACATATCTAAAAAAGTAGAACTAAAGCGCGAGCTATGACATAATTTGCAAAAACTTTTGACTATGTTCAGGATAATTAAGTTCATCTTATGAACTCCCACTCTGATAGACATCCCTCTAGTCATCTAAGTGATTACATGATCCAAGGCAACTAGGCCGTGTCCGATCATCACGTGAGACGGACTAGTCATCATCGGTGAACATCTTCATGTTGATCGTATCTACCATACGACTCATGCTCGACCTTTCGACCTCTTGTGTTCCGAGGCCATGTCTGTACATGCTAGGCTCGTCAAGTCAACCTAAGTGTTTCGCGTGTGTAAATATGGCTTACACCCGTTGTATGTGAACATTAGAATCTATCACACCCGATCATCACGTGGTGCTTCGAAATAACGAACTTTCGCAACGGTGCACAGTTAGGGGGAACACTTTCTTGAAATTTTAATGAGCGATCATCTTATTTACTACCGTCGTTCTAAGAAAATAAGATGCATAAACATGATAAACATCACATGCAATCAAAAGTGACATGATATGGCCAATATCATTTTGCTCCTTTTGATCTCCATCTTCGGGGCTCCATGATCATCATCGTCACCGGCATGACACCATGATCTCCATCATCGTATCTCCATGAAGTTGTCTCGCCAACTATTACTTCTACTATTATGGCTAACGGTTTAGCAATAAAGTAAAGTAATTACATGGCGTTGTTCAATGGCACGCAGGTCATACAATAAATTAAGACAACTCCTATGGCGTCTGCCGGTTGTCATACTCATCGACATGCAAGTCGTGATTCCTATTACAAGAACATGATCAATCTCATACATCACATATATTATTCATCACAATCTTTTGGCCATATCACATCACATAGCATACCCTGCAAAAACAAGTTAGACGTCCTCTAATTGTTGTTTGCATGTTTTACGTGGCTGCTATGGGTTTCTAGCAAGAACGTTTCTTACCTACGCAAAAACCACAACGTGATATACCAATTGCTATTTACCCTTCATAAGGACCCATTTCATCGAATACGATCCGACTAAAGTGGGAGAGACTGGCACCCGCTAGCCACCTTATGCAACAAGTGCATGTCAGTCGGTGGAACCTGTCTCACGTAAGTGTACGTGTAAGGTCAGTCCGGGCCGCTTCATCCCACAATACCGTCAAAACAAGATTGGACTAGTAACGATAAGCATATTGAACAAAATCAACGCCCACAACAACTTGTGTTCTACTCATGCATAGAAACTACGCATAGACCTAGCTCATGATGCCACTATTGGGGAACGTAGCAAAAATCAAAAAAATTCTACGCATCACCAAGATCAATCTATGGAGTAATCTAGCAACGAGGAGGAGAGTGCATCTACATTCCCTTGTAGATAGCTAAGCGGAAGCGTTCAAGTGAACGGGGTTGATGGAGTCGTACTCGCCGTGATCCAAATCACCGATGATCCTAGTGCCGAACGGACGGCACCTCCGCGTTCAACACACATGCAGCCCGGTGACGTCTCCCATGCCTTGATCCAGCAAGGAGAGAGGGAGAGGTTGGGGAAGACTCCGTCCAGCAGCAGCACGACGGCGTGGTGGTGGTGGAGGAGCATGGCACTCCAGCAGGGCTTCACCAAGCACCGCAAGAGACGAGGAGGGAGAGGGGTAGGGCTGCGCCAAGAGGGACATCAAATCATGTTTTGGGCAGCCCCCAAACCTCAAGTATATATAGGGGGGAGGAGGGGCTGCGCCCCCACCTAGGGTTCCCTCCCTAGGGGTGGCGGCAGCCCCCAGATCCCATCTGGGTGGCGGCCAAGGGGGGAAGAGAGGAGAGGCGCACCTAGGGTGGGCCTTAGGGCCCATCTGGACCTAGGGTTTGCCCCGTCCCACTCTCCCTGCGCCCTGGGCCTTGGTGGGGGGCGCACCAGCCCACCTGGAGCTGGTCCCCTCCCAAACTTGGCCTACGCAGCCTTCTGGGGCTGGTGGCCCCACATGGTGGACCCCCGGGACCCTCCTGGTGGTCCCGGTACGTTACCGATAGCACCCGAAACTTTTCCGGTGACCAAAGTAGGACTTTCCATATATAAATCTTTACCTCCGGACCATTCCGGAACACGTCGTGACATCCGGGATCTCATCCGGGACTCCAAAAATCATTCGGTAACCACGTACATCTATTCCCTATAACCCTAGCATCATCGAACCTTAAGTGTGTAGACCCTACGTGTTCGGGAGACACATAGACATGACCGAGACAACTCTCCGGCCAATAACCAACAGCAGGATCTGGATACCCATGTTGGCTCCCACATGTTCCATGATGATCTCATCGGATGAACCACTATGTCGAGGATTCAATCAATCCCGTATTCAATTCCCTTTGTCTACCGGTATAGTACTTGCCCGAGATTCGATCGTCGGTATCCCGATACCTTGTTCAATCTCGTTACCGGCAAGTCTCTTTACTCGTTCCGTAACACATCATCCCATGATCAACCCCTTGGTCACATTGTGCACATTATGATGATGTCCTACCAAGTGGGCCCAGAGATACCTCTCTGTCACATGGAGTGACAAATCCCAGTCTCGATTCGTGCCAACCCAACATACACTTTCGGAGATACCCGTAGTGTAACTTTATAGCCACCCAGTTACGTTGTGACGTTTGGTACACCCAAAGCATTCCTACGGTATCCGGGAGTTGCACAATCTCATGGTCTAAGGAAATGATACTTGACATTAGAAAAGCTTTAGCATACGAACTACACGATATTTGTGCTAGGCTTAGGATTGGGTCTTGTCCATCACATCATTCTCCTAATGATGTGATCCCGTTATCAATGACATCCAATGTCCATGGTCAGGAAACCGTAACCATCTATTGATCAACGAGCTAGTCAACTAGAGGCTTACTAGGGACATGGTGTTGTCTATGTATCCACACATGTATCTGAGTTTCCTATCAATACAATTATAGCATGGATAATAAACGATTATCATGAACAAGGAAATATAATAATAATAACTAATTTATTATTGCCTCTAGGGCATATTTCCAACACCTTAATCATTGCATGCAATAATTTAGTGCACCTTGAAATATGAACATGTGTGGGGCGTGTATGTTTTTAATGACTTGAGACTATACCTAGCCCAGCATGCAAGATGACTTATTATGCACCGTTCCCCATACCTGCAGGAAGCCCGTTCGTCTCCAAATCTTTTCCTCTCCATTTGTGGAAACAATATGCCTGCCAAACTCTCCTTCTCCCTCCGGCGGTCCCACCACTCCACCCCGTGTGAATAAATCTGCATGCATGACTCTCCTCCCCCCACGCTCATCCAATCCGTTGTGACCAGCAAAATTTCCACCCCTTCGCTCCCCCATAATTTACTCCAACAAATATGCCCACGTGGCTTTTACTTAACTTCAGGTGCATTGGGTCACTGACATATGGGCCCAACAGTGTAATGGCCCACATGTCAGTGACGCAACTGGACCTGCAGTTAAGTCAGTGCAGCTCAGTCCATATCTTATGTAGGTGTGCCATTGCTCGCTATAAATAATGCGCCTCCCACGACGTCGCTATCTCCTCCCCCTCACGTTCACGTTCATCGCTATCTCCTCCCTCTCCCTCTCACGTCGACCACCATGGCATCGCCCCTCCCAAGCCCTAGGAGCCCCTCGCTGCACCGCGCGGACGGTCACGCGTCGCCGTTCCGTTCCTCACTGCCACTAGTCGAGGAGGACGCGTCGGTGGTCCGCTCCTCATCGCTACACGACGCGTCGCCATTCCGTTCCTCGCCGCCAGTAGTCGAGGAGGATGCGTCAGTGTTCCGCTCCTCGCCGCGACGCGACGCATCGCCGTTCTGTTCCTCGCCGCCACTAGTCGAGGAGGACACGTCGGTGTTCCGCTCCTCGCTGCAACGCGTCGAGGTGGACGCGTCGATGTTTCCAATCTCGCCAGCATGTGCGTTGGAGGACATGTCGGCTCCCCGCTAGAAGGAGAACGCCGCGCCGCCCTCTGAGCCCCCCAGCCTTGAGGAGCTTTGGAAAGAAATGGATGTCGCCTTGTGGGAGGCTTTGCCTCCAGCAGGGCGCGCCAAAATAGAGGCAGAGAAGAAGGTCGAGGAAGAGAAGCGCACTGTGCAACAAGCTTTCCGGGAGATCTATGTCGCGTCGGAAAGAGTCAAGCAATTGGTTCTTTGGCAGAAGGATCGTGCGAGGGCCGTGAGGGTGGCGGAGGACGCCCGTGCCGATGCCCTGAGTGCAATCGGGCCCAAGCGCCTCATCTACGCTTGGCGGTACGTGGACCGGGTGCACACTTCCAGCCAGGAGGAGTACTTGTTGGCGCCGGATCACCACACCGGTGAGATCGTGCTCGCCCGCCGGCAAGCCACCAATCAGCACCTCGCGAGTTGCGAGGCTGAGGAAGAGGCGTTGTGTCGGCGCGCTGGGAAACGGCCACGCACCAGGGCACTCGTGCCGCGCTGCAAGCTCTCCTGCGAGCGCCGTGGCTTTTAGGAGGAGTATAATTTTTGTTTCGTAAGGCCATCTCATTAGTTTTGGGACGCAAATGATAAATCCCGAACGTTCAGGAATTTTTAGCGTCCTTAATTAAGTATGTAAAAGGGAAAGTTTGGAAACGTTGTGTATTAATATGCATTTTGCAAGTACGTGCACATAGCACAAACTTTACTATATACTATCGGACTACCTGTCTCTCTCGATATATGCTTGCAGACTGTGCTACTCCCTCCGTCCAGGTCAATAAGTCATCTTTGGTTGTGCACGGTGACCAAGAAGGAGTGAAGACTTGTACACCTAGACGGAGGGAGTACTACTATTACTTATGTGCGTGCAAATTCACGTTTTAACATTACGATGCGGTTTTTGTAAAAGTAGAAAAACAACACTAGTCAAGCTTGTGAAACGATCCAATGCAAAACAAATGCAAAAATGCTCGTTTGATTGTTTACTTTTAACTTCCTTCTCTGTGGTTATTTCTCTGTCGTACTTTGTACGGAGCATCTCACTGGTTGGAAAGGCATGCAAATTCCCAAACCGCTTCCTACACCCTGTATCGAATTTTTTGCCTAACAAGTTGTGCCGTGCAATTGGAATTCCAACTTGAGTACTACTACTAGTAGGAGTACCAGGGGCTAGTTCTTTTAGGCTTCTAGATTAGTAATCCCATAACTACTACCTTCATCCTGGTTTATTGGTCCCCATTGTAATTCGTGTCAAATTTTGATCATAAATTTAACTAATGAAATGTTAGTGCATGTCACATGCACTACTCCATCCGTCTAGGTGAGTAAGTCATCTTAGGCTGTGCACCGTGACCAAGGAGGAGGAGGAAACAAGAAACGTTAATGTTTATTTGCTAATTAATAGTATTGCATGCAATGAACTAACCACTGCATGTCGTGTTTGATATCTCAAGTCATTAAAAGCATGCACACTCTTTATCTCTTATTGGTTGATATGTCAAGAAACAAGAAACGAGGTAGAAGTTAATGCACCACGCCTAAGTGTTTTGGGATTATTTGGTTTTCGTAAGATGACTTACACACCTAGATGCACCGCGCCTAAGTGTTTTGAGTCACATTTTATCAGTTAAATCTTTGGTCAAAATTTAGCACAAATTACAATGGTGAGGAATAAACCAGGACGGAGTAGTAGTTTAGAAGCCCAAATAAATGAGTGAGGTGCCTTATTGTTACTCTCCACTGTGACTAGTCTTGTGGGAAAAGCTGGGGAAGCCGCCAAAAGAACTGGCCCTAGGATTAGTAGCTAGGGATCGAGTGCGGGAGATGAACCGGAGAAAGTAAATGCAGAGAGATGAAATGCAAAAAAGACGGAGGGATGTGATGGTTGCTTGTCCGTTTATTTTACCAGGCCATTTATTACTGGGAGTGGTTGGGTTTTGTGATATGACGGCTTTACTGCCGCGCCACGAGCAGCGTGAGAGGTGAGACTCCCGTGCAGCGCTGCCCTCTACACTTGTACTACATCGGTCGTGGTTTATTAGTCCCCCATTGAATTTGACTGAAGATTTAACTGACAAAATGTTAGTGCATGTCAACGAAAACTATATCGTTGGATTCGTATTTGAACATAGTTTTGAATGATATAATTTTAGGTGACATGCATCAGTATTTATCGTACTATATGTAATGCTAGTTCAATTTTTGGTCGTACTAATCTATAGTAGTAAGGTGCCCGTGCGTTGCACCAAAGAGTGAAATGCATTGATCGGGGAGTTGTTTAATTTGACAAAGGATGTGGGGGTCATCTCATGTGTAACGAGTATCGATAGGTTTCTTTGGATAGTATCTCATCTCTAGAGCTCACAAACATCCGGGTGAAATAGATAAAAAGGTATCTTTTGCAAACAAAAGCGTTCAACTGTTCAACCTGCGTCCAAAACTTGTGAAGAAATAACACTTATTGTGCTTTGCAAGAAATAATCTTTAAGAATTAGTTTTTGAGTATCAGTTGTTATACATGTTGGCTACAGATGACATGGCACTTTCTTATAGTCAACAATTGGCTCTACTATTAAGTAATATTAACCATGCCCTTATACACCTAGACGGAGGGATTAAATCAGGATGACTTGCAAGGGGGCAGAGGAGATGTAAGAAATGGTTCATTGTAAGTCTTTCACCAGTACTGTAGTAAAAATTCATGCATGGAAGATTCTAGACTAAACCATAAATGGATACACTTTTATTCATGCGCGGTACTCCAATAGAGCAAGATCATGCATGGAAGTCTCCACATGCTTAGATAGCCGATTACATTGAGCGAAGACTAATGATCAACATTTAACTTGACAATGCGTATTTTTTTTAGAAGAACAGGGAGGCTCCTCCCCGGTTCCATTATCAAATGAAACCTAAAGTGTCTTACATCAGCTCACTGAGAGGAGCAGTTCAAAGGAAGGACTGCGGCGAAACCGACTCAAGTTTAATGACAAGCTTACAGAATCAAAAGCGGCAAAGACACGGGCCATAAGCGCCCACACACGCACTACATGTTTTCTAAGTGCACTTGATAATGCGTATGTCCAGGTGAACCTCCTTGGAGCCCCCGTGCACCGAGTCGGCGGGTAAAGGATGGAATTGATGCCATGTGTTTTCCAAGTCCACATTGGCGGGATAGTCCCAGCTCCCCAGAGTCCAAGTCTATCCGGTGAGGCCGGTTTCGCCGCCCACGCGACCCGGAGGGGTAGTAATTAACATTGACCACACACCTGTACATCTGCCTCGTGTCAGTGTTAGCGTCAGCGGCGACGCCCCTGACGCACATTACAGAGATGGGGCGGCGGCCTACGCGGGCCTCGCCGGTGCCCACGATCAAGAGGAAGACGCTGTCGTCCTCCTCTGAGACTAGCAGGTGGCGGTGATCATCCAGCGACTCCGGCATGGTGAACCGGTAGCACATGTCGTACTTGATGTTCTCCGCCAAGGGCCAGCAGTGACCGCTGCACGCATCCGTGAGGTGATGCACCATGTCCGCCGGCGAGCAACAAAACGGCATCGGGCACTCATAGCAGTGGACGAAGAGCTCCTTGGAGGCATCGACTAGGCCGTCCATGAAACGGGAGTGGCTGTAGGGGACGTCGCGCCAGTTGAATATATGAGCAAGTTACTATGAGATTTAATCCGAATAAGCACAAAATAAATCATGACGGCTATAACAGAGATGAAATTAATCATGTGGACTAGCATAGTAGTAGGATACAGAGTAGAAACATGAATTCTACCACGATTTCGAACAGGAAGGACAGAAACACATTCGGTGCAAGGGGAGCAGCACCGTTGGCCTTGAGGTTTTCGCCCATGTCGTTGAGGAAGAGGTTGCCGAGGTCGGGGAAGAAGTCGTCGTCGGTGAAGTCGTGGCTGCCAGCAGTCGCGAGAGTGCGCTCCCCAGATTTCAATAGCGCCTGCCGAATGGAGCGCAGGAGGGAGTGGCTGTAGAAGACGTTGCGGCCGCCGAATGGAGCACTGGAGTAGCACATGAAGCAGTAGATGGTGTCCTTACTAGTACTCCCTAGTCTCTATCTATCTATATCTATATATATCTAATCTTATATAAAACCGAGTTGGTCATGATGGTATGCCTGCCATCTTGTAATATAGACCGTCCGATCTATATCTGACGGATAGAAAGCCAACTATGACAATTTTACAAAAGATACCCGCACCTCTCTCCACATTTACAGATAAGGCCTTACCTCGTGCTCCTCCCTATGTCTCTATCTCTACTACTTTTTTTGTAACAAATCGAATAGTGTTGCACCATCCACTGCACGCCCGGCTGAACACGCCTCCTCGCCTCCATCATCACCAACTGATTCTTTTATAGGAGTAGGAGTAGAGAAAAAACTGAGTTGGTGATGATGGTGTGCCGTGCAATGCACGGGCATCTTGCTATTTTCTTTGCATATAAGTCCAAACACCACATAGACACGGTCTTTGAGCATGGTTCGTAGTCGTTCCATGATCGGGCATTGAAGTTTGTAACTATTTTAGATTAGAATATACTACTCCTCCGGTGCTAGTAGTAGAGCAGAGTCCTACTCTACTACTCTACTCTAGCAAGCTAGGGCATAGTACTGTAGGAGGTACTGTAGGGAGTACCAGTACTGTGATCACTCAAGCAAGTTGTCTGACATCGATATGACCCTATGCTGCTGGTATGTGTTTCATAAGTCAAGCAGCGTGTTGTAGTCATCATCACCTGTCCACTTCCCGCAGCACATATTCGCTTCTCCATATTTGTCCACACATAATCTCGTCCAAGCTTCCATCCCCGCTAAGGCGCCTCCCCCCTCATCCTAAACCCAAGCACTAACAATGGCAGAACCGAGCAGCGTCCGCCGAAAGAGTGGCTGGAATTCGCTCCCCACAGAGGTAATCAAGCTCATTGTTTCGCGTGTGGACAATCTCAGTACCGTGCCGCTCGCCACGTGCTCATCGAGGCTGTACCGTTTACTCAAAGCCCTCAGGCCGGAGCTTTTTAAGCCAGCTCCTTGCTTGCTGATGCCGCCTAATCTTCAGAAACAGCGTGTCACGTAGCATAACGGTCATTGGGTGGCGAGCATCAACCCCCTTCACTGTGATCCGATCCCCGTCAGCCTTAGCTACATTAACGGTATGTACTGGGTCGGCATGAACACGTCTTGGATGGTGCTCATCGACGGTCGCGAAAGCTGGATGCTCGTGGAGATCTACACCCGGCGATTGACCCCCCTTCCTTCGATTAACACTGCACTGCTTTGGCACCGCGGCCCAGAATACTCGGAATCTTACAGTAGCCAACATGATACCAAGTTTGATTTGCTCAAGGTTGTAATCTGCCAAGTGCCCACAAGATCTGCGAATTATAAAGATTTCAGGCTAATTGCATTCTTCAACCGCGGTCTCGCCTATCTGACAGGTCACTGTGGTAAGTGGATAAATCTGCACGTCCATCGTAGGATCATACATCCTCCATGGTTCTTTGATGCCATTGAACACAAGGGCTTCATTTACGCTGTCGACTCCTTCTATGGCTGGATGTATTGCTGGCCTACTCTAGTCATCGCTACAAACGGCTGTTACAGGAGTATGTTACTTTCCTATGATATCATGATGGCTTGCTTATATTACTGTCAACATTTACTGAAAAAATATTCATGCTCATAACATGTTGTTCTTAAGATTGACTAAATCAAGAGCCCTTTTTTATTTGACTCCAACTTGATATGATGTTGTAGGCCGCTGGTGTCCCTACCCTTCCTAATCCCAGAACCTTTCAAAGAAAAGCGGCATGGCAGTTGCAGGTGGTTCCTGGCTCGATCAAACAACGTCAAAATATTGATGATCGTTCGCACGTACCGGACGTGTTGTTTCGCGGAATACAATCACAGTCACTGCAAGGTCTATGAGCAGGATCCCAGCTTCTTTGGGCCTTCGGGAATTTTTGACTGGAGGCTGGTAAGTAGCCTTGGTACACGCTCTCTTTTTGTCGGATTGAATTATCCGATTAACCAGGAGATAACCAACGGCAAGGATCATGATGGTAGCGTGGTTTCGTTCATTAGGCAAAACTGTGTGTACACAGCGTACCATGCGTCTCTGCATGCACCATACCCTAATATGTGTCGCCATGCTCTGCAGCCCAAAGTAGGAGACTTAGACCTGCTGGCTGGAGTTTCCCCTGTTAGGCACCCATCTGGTTCAAGCCGTCAGCCAATCTCCATAGCTTAATAAATAGTAACGTCTAACTGAGCCAGTTAGTTAGATGCGTACACTTGGTGTAGTAGGATCTTTATTTAGTTTGATGCATACACTTGTTCTTTTTTGGTAGCCCTTTTGTAATGATGGTTGATGTTTGGTTTGGAAGAGAGAGTTGTGCCTTCACTCTTCTGTCCTGCTTACTGCTTCTGTTGCACCCCCAGGCCTGGTTGCTGTTGCTGCTGTTTTCAATGTACAATCAGTAGTATATTTCGTCTGTTGGTTGAATAAATGTGTTGTTAGAACGACAAACACAATGTTTTGGAAGTCGTTGCACGGTTCGATCCTTTAGTGCCCCGTACCGTACATAGCTCATACTATTTTTCGTACGGAACAGATTTTCCACTTGTTGATAACATGCAGCTCACTGATGAAGGCCAAATAGAGAAGCCCATAACTGGAAGGGAGGCTCTCACATGAATCCGGCCCAGGTACATGCTCATGGTCCCCTAAACATAAATAAGTAAATAAATAAATAAAGCTAAATGCTCATGCACCAGTTCTTTGGGAAAATAGGTAGCCCAGTATTTTTTTCGAAACGGAGGCATAAGATTTGCCTCATCAATTAAATAAGAAGATAATAGAGTTTAGAGTTCTTTTTGAAGAATACCCAAGCTAGGCCTATTTGTTTTCTCCGAATTACCGGGCTGCAAATCTTTCAAGACGAGGAGGGATGCATTCCGTCCTGGCCAAAGAGTATGGTCAATGCCTGTTAAAAGTAATATCAAAAGGGGTTGAAAATTCCAAAAAAATTATAGCAAATGGGATATTAGTTTTTTTTTGAATTTTGTTCTTCACTGATATCTTATATGTATTTCATTAGATTTAACATGACATAGTACTAATTTATTTTTAAATTTGTTTTAGTATGGCTATTTATTTTTGGATTAAGAATATTTGGTTCCCCAGCAAAAATTTCCCACATATTTAGTTAATTTTTTGACCCTGTACTGACCAGAAAATGGCCGGCAATTCTAAAAATGGAAAATGGGCGGCTGACTTGTTTACGCAAGGCTTTGTCAGTGAACACACGATTCTATCCATCATGCTTCTTCAATCTCTGATCTTCCTGCTCTAGTCGCCTAAACTAGCGCCGACGGGACTGCCTGCTCCCTCCTCTTGTGGCCTGCTGTGATGCCGCGCAGGCTTCCCTGGCCCACCCTACTCCCTCTACTGGCCTGGCCGCATGCAATCAACTGCCTCCTTATTACACGAAAAAAATGATTCCACCCACTGACATCTGGGGCGCACCGGCTGGGAGGCTGACCTGTGGGTCTACTACGTTGACGCGTACGCAGGGCTTGTCAACTTAGTCAACAAACGATTCTAGCAACAGTAATCGTTGGATTTGAATCAAACGGTCCTACTGCTTCTTCAATCGCTGCTCTTCTAGCACCAGCTGCCCAAACCAGCACCGGGGAGACCGCCTGCTCCTGCCTCCAGTGGCCGGCTGTGCTGCCATTGAGGCCTCATCGCCCCCTACTACTCCCACCGCTAGCCAGGCCCTGCAGTGACGTCAGCCTCACACCGCAGCCGAACCAGTGAACCCTCGTACTCCTCTCCGCGTGGGCATCCACTGCCGCGTCTTCCCCGGCTCCACGTCGTCCCCTTCCTAGGCCTCGCCATCATCCACCGCCTTGGTGCTCTCGGCATGGCGTGGTTAATGTGGTCAACGACATTCCATCGGAAGAGTACTGTACGTGGAGAGGCTGACAGCTGGGTCCACGGCCACATCCCAGTTTTTTTTGTGATTTGCCAAGTAAGTCGCTTTATCAAGCCTATTGGGCTGTAAATCTTTCAAGACGAGGAGAGCTTTCATTTGGCTGGCCGAGAAAATGGCCCATCAGTAATGAGAAATGGGTTGTACATTTTTAAAACACATCAAACCGGCAATTAGTTTCAAATATCTTTTTTTCATTACGAGATTTTAAATTACATTAATTTTTATGCATGGAGAATTTGTTGGATTTTATATTGATATACATTTATTTTTAAAATCAGTTTGAATGTGAGTCGAAATTTCAGGATTTAAAACAGTTCGGACCGCACCAAAATATGCAAAATTTCTTATAAGTTTTTAACCATGGCCACAATATGGGCTGTAATGCTAACAAAAAGAATATGGGCTCCAAAAAAACCTTAAGAATTAGCAAATGGGCTATCAATTATTGAAACTAATGGCAGACGGGATGTATGCTGTTTTCCACAGATTTGAGGCTTTCCTAAAAAAAGATTGACGCACAAGCAGTGACTGTTGGATGGCCATCCAACGGCTGTCGTGCTTCGTCAATCTCTGCTCTTCCTGCTCCAGCCGCTCAAACAAGCGTCGGTGAGACTATCTGCTCCCTCCTCCCCGCGGCCGGCTCTGACAGCTCGGACCCGCCAGCTATATCTTCGTACGCAAGGAAGTGCCTCCTTATTACACACACAAAAAATGAATACTCCCCCTATTAGCTGGGAACCAGTATAGTGGCAGGATGACTTTTGGGCCTATTAAGTTGACGGGGACGGAGGGCTTTGTCAACTTAGTCAATATGCATGATTCTAGCTCCAGTGACCATACGATGTCCATCCAACGGCCGTAGTGCTTCTTCAACCTCTGGTCTTCTCGCTCCAGCCGCCCAAACCAGCGCCGGTCGTGCCTCGTGCTCCTGCCTCCCGTGGCCGGCTACGATGCGGCGGAGGCCTCACTGCCCCCTACTACTCCCACCGCTGGCCAGGACATCCCTCTACTCACCCACACCCCCTTGTTATTCTGCGGCGACGGGAACCTCACACCACAGCGAACCAGTGAACCCTCGTAGTCCTCTACGCGTGGGCATCCACTGCCGTGTCTTCCCCGGCTCCGCGTCGTCCCCTTCCTAGGCCTCGCCGTCGTCCACCGCCCTGGTGCTCTCGGCGCGGCGTGGTCAACATGGTCAAGGAACAGCTTCCATCGGACGTGGACTGTACGTGGAGAGGCTGACAGCTGGGTCCACGGCCGCAGCAAGGAAGTGCCTCCTTATTACGCGCAAAATAGTTATTCCTCCACCTGACAGCGGGGACCCACCGGACGGGCCACCATATTTTGCAGAAAAAACGTTTCCCCACAGACTGTTGGGACCCACCAGCTACACCTTCGCACGCAAGGAAGTGCGTCCGGGCAAAAAAACAAAACGATTCGCCCCCCTGACTGCGGGGACCCACCAGTTACATCTTCGCACGCAAGGAGTGCGTCTGGGCAAAAAAACCATTCGCCCCCTGACTGCTGGGACCCACCAGCTACATCTTCGCAGGCAAGGAAGTGCGCCCAGGCAAAAAAAACGATTCGCCCCCCTTACTACTGGGACCCACCAGCTACATCTTTGCACGCAAGGACCCACCTGGTCGAAGCGTACATAGCGTTGTCATTATGGTCACGAATGTGTACGTACATATATACTGGTGGATGTAGAGGCGCGCACGTGTCGTAGTAGAGGCGCGCACGTAGCATGTACACGTACGTATAGCGGCGAGGGTGCAAGAAAGAAAATACGGCCACGTACGTACATACAGGCAGGGTCTCAAACGCCTACTCGCGCATACGTACATGGCTGGGTCAGAAGGAGAAACAACATCGTTGTTGTGTTCATGGGGAGCCAACCGGCTGGGTCAGAACGAAATGTGTAGTCGTGTTCATTAGGAGGGCTTGGACAGAACAGGCGATGGAAACGAGGCCTGGCATACCGCACAACGGAAGAAACGGACCTCCTACATTCGGAACGGGGTCCTGTTGATCGGGAGGGGTGTGGCGTACCGCATAACAGTGAACGGAACTCCTACGGTCGAAACGGGGGTCCTGTTGATCGGGAGGGGTGTGGCGTACAGCAAACGGACGAAATGGACGTCCTATGGTCGAAACGGGGGTCCTGTTCATCGGCAGGGGTGTGGCGTACCGCAAAACGGACGAAACGGACTTGTGTTGGAGCGCTATGGTCGAAACGGGGGTCCTGTTCATCGGGAGGGGTGTGGCATACCGCAAAACGGGGCTCCATGGGATACTGTTCATCTCCACCGTCGACCTCCTCCAGCCTCCACGGGCTACCATCGACCTCCTCTAGCCTCCACGGGCTCCTGTTCATCTAGGCTCCACCACGCGCTACTCCACCTGCTACTGTTCAACCACCCCTCCACCGGCTACTGTCCATCCACCCCTCCACCATCTACTGTTCATCCAGCCCTCCACACCACGGGGTCCTGTTCAACCACCCCTCCACCGTCTACTGTTCATCCAACCCTCCACACCACGGGGTCCTGGTCATCCAAAGGTAATGCCACCGCTCACTGTTCATCCACCCCCCCACAATGCTCACTGTTCATCCAATCAATTGTCTTCAGTTAGCAGCAGTAGCGAAGGAATCGCTCCATCAGGTTCAGTTAACAGCCATCGATCGATCACTCGGGTTCAATAACGCGTAGCCTGGAGTGCAATCGCTCGGGTTCAGTTAGAGCCCAACGCCTCGCTCGGGTTCAGTTAGAGCCAATGCCTCGCACACACGCGCGTACGTGTACGAGAGAAACGCGCATCGCTCGGCCCCCGACCTCCCACCGTAACCGGAAACTCCCCGAAATTTTCGTCCCCCTCGCTTCTACCACGGTTTTTTCCGTCATGGACGGCCCAAAGAATGTCATACAGCTGCGTCTCTGGCCCGCCCAGGACGAAAAGCCCATTTTCTGTCATGATTTTTTGTCATAGAAGTAGGAGCCCACCACATCTATGATGATACCGGGTTTCATCACAATTATCGTCATCGAAGTGTCATATGTATGACAGAAAAAAATTTCGTTCGGCCCAAAATGTCATGGATGTGTCTTTTTTTGTAGTGATACATGATAGAGCCTATGGCTGAAGCATAGGGAACATCTTTCGTTTTCTCTCTATCTTCTGCTGTGGTCGGGCATCGAGTCTGACTCAACTTCACACCTTGTAACACAGGCAAGAACCCTTTCTTTGCTTGACCCATTTTGAACTTTTTCAAAACTTTATCAAGGTATGTGCTTTGTGAAAGTCCAATTAAGCGTCTTGATCTATCTCTATAGATCTTGATGCCCAATATGTAAGCAGCTTCACCGAGGTCTTTCATTGAAAAACTTTTATTCAAGTATCCTTTTATGCTATCCAGAAATTCTATATCATTTCCAATTAACAATATGTCGTCTACATATAAGATCAGAAATGCTACACAACTCCCACTCACTTTCTTGTAAATACAAGCTTCTCTAAAAGTATGTATAAAACCAGATGCTTTGATCACACTATCAAAGCGTTTATTCCAACTCCGAGAGGCTTGCACCAGTCCATAAATGGATCGCTGGAGTTTGCACACTTTGTTAGTACCTTTTGGATCGACAAAACCTTCTGGTTGCATCATATACAACTCCTCTTCCAGAAATCCATTCAGGAATGCAGTTTTGACATCCATTTGCCATATGTCATAATCATAAAATGCAGCAATTGCTAACATGATTCAGACAGACTTAAGCATCGCTACGGGTGAGAAAGTCTCATCATAGTCAACTCCTTGAACTTGTCAAAAACCTTTTGCAACAAGTCGAGCTTTGTAGACAGTTACATTACCATCAGTGTCAGTCTTCTTCTTGAAGATCCATTTATTCTCGATGGCTTGTCGATCATCGGTCAAGTCAACCAAAGTCCATACTTTGTTCTCATACATGGATCCCATCTAAGATTTCATGGCCTCAAGCCATTTTGCGGAATCTGGGCTCATCATCGCTTCCTCATAGTTTGTAGGTTCGCCATGATCAAGTAACATGACTTCTAGAATACGATTACCGTACCACTCTGGAGCGGATCTTACTCTGGTTAACCTACAAGATTCTGTAGTAACTTGATCTGAAGTTTCATGATCAATATCATTAGCTTCCTCACTGATTAGTGTAGTTGTCACAGGAACCAGTTTCTGTGATGAACTATTTTCCAATAAGGGAGCAGGTACAGTTACCTCATCAAGTTCTACTTTCCTCCCACTCACTTCTTTCGAGAGAAACTCCTTCTCTAGAAAGGATCCGAATTTAGCAACAAAAGTCTTGCCTTCAGATCTGTGATACAAGGTGTACCCAATAGTCTCTTTTGGGTATCCTATGAAGACACATTTCTCCGATTTGGGTTCGAGCTTATCTGGTTGAAGTTTCTTCACATAAGCATCGCAGCCCCAAACTTTAAGAAATGACAACTTTGGTTTCTTGCCAAACCATAGTTCATAAGGCGTCGTCTCGACGGATTTTGATGGTGCCCTATTTAACGTGAATGCGGCCGTCTGTAAAGCATAACCCCAAAATGATAGCGGTAAATCAGTAAGAGACATCATAGATCGTACCATATCTAGTAAAGTACGATTACGACATTCAGACACACCATTTTGTGGTGTTTCGGGTGGCGTAAGTTGCGAAACTATTCCGCATTGTTTCAAATGTAAACCAAATTCTTAACTCAAATATTCTCCTCCACGATCAGATCATAGAAACTTTATTTTCTTGTTACGATGATTTTCCACTTCACTCTGAAATTCTTTGAACTTTTCAAATGTTTCAGACTTGTGTTTCATTAAGTAGATATACCAATATCTGCTCAAATCATCTGTGAAGGTGAGAAAATAATGATACCCGCTGTGAGCCTCAATATTCATTGGGCCACACACATCAGTATGTATGATTTCCAACAAATCAGTTGCTCGCTCCATAGTTCCGAAGAACGGCATTTTAGTCATCTTACCCATGAGGCACGGTTCGCAAGTACCAAGTGATTCATAATCAAGTGATTCCAGAAGTCCATCAGTATGGAGTTTCTTCATGCGCTTTACACCAATATGACCCAAATGGCAGTGCCACAAATAAGTTGCACTATCATTATCAACTCTGCATCTTTTGGCTTCAACATTATGAATATGTGTATCACTACTATCGAGATTTAATAAAAATAGACCACTCTTAAAGGGTGCATGACCATAAAACATATTACTCATATAAATAGAACAACCATTATTCTCTGATTTAAATGAATAACCGTCCCGCATCAAACAAGATCCAGATATAATGTTCATGCTCAACGCTGGCACCAAATAACAATTATTTAGGTCTAAAACTAATCCCGAAGGTAGATGTAGAGGTAGTGTGCCGACCGCGATCACATC
This sequence comes from Triticum aestivum, assembly GCF_018294505.1. Lineage (NCBI taxonomy): Eukaryota > Viridiplantae > Streptophyta > Magnoliopsida > Poales > Poaceae > Triticum > Triticum aestivum. Next base: position 533,755,899 of record NC_057798.1, read on the forward strand.
AACTTTGGAACCATTTCCCACGCGCATCGTCACCTCGTCCTTAGCCAATCTTTGCTTAATCCGTAGTCCCTGTTTCAAGTTGCAAATATTAGCAGTAGAACCAGTATCAAATACCCAGGTGCTACTGCAAGCATTAGTAAGGTACACATCAATAACATGTATATCACATATACCTTTGTTCACCTTGCCATCCTTCTTATCCGCCAAATACTTGGGGCAGTTTCGCTTCCAGTGACCAGTCTGCTTGCAGGAGAAGCACTCAGTCTCAGGCTTAGGTCTAGATTTGGGTTTCTTCTCTTGAGAAGCAACTTGTTTGCTATTCTTCTTGAAGTTCCCCTTCTTCTTTCCTTTACCCTTTTTCTTGAAACTGGTGGTCTTATTGACTATCAACACTTGATGCTCCTTCTTGATTTCTACCTCCGCAGCCTTTAGCATTGCGAACAGCTCGGGAATAGTCTTGTCCATCCCTTGCATATTATAGTTCATCACAAAGCTCTTGTAGCTTGGTGGCAGTGATTGAAGAATTCTGTCAATGACACTATCATCAGGAAGATTAACTCCCGGTTGAATCAAGTGATTATTATACCTAGACATTTTGAGTATATGCTCATTGAAAGAACTATTCTCTTCCATCTTGCAGCTATAGAACTTATTGGAGACTTCATATCTCTCAATCCGGGCATTTTCTTGAAATATTAACTTCAACTCCTGGAACATCTCATATGCTCCATGACGTTCAAAACATCATTGAAGTCCTGGTTCTAAGCCGTAAATCATGGCACACTAAACTATCGAGTAGTCATCAGCTTTGCTCTGCCAAACGTTCTTAACATCATCAATTGCATCTGCAGCAGGCCTGGCACCCAGCAGTGCTTCCAGGACATAATTCTTTTGTGCAGCAATGAGTATAATGCTCAAGGTACAGACCCAGTCCGTGTAATTGCTACCATCATCTTTCAACTTAGCTTTCTCAAGGAACGCATTAAAATTCAACGGAACAACAACACGAGCCATCTATCTACAACAAACATAGATAACCAAAAATACTATCAGGTACTAAGTTCATGATAAATTTAAGTTCAATTAATCATATTACTTAAGAACTCCCACTCAGATAGACATCCATCTAATCATCTAAGTGATCACGTGATCCAAATCAACTAAACCATGTCCAATCATCACGTGAGATGGAGTAGTTTTCAATGGTGAACATCACTATGTTGATCATATCTACTATATGATTCACGCTCGACCTTTTAGTCTCAGTATTCTGGGGCCATATATGTATATGCTAGGCTCGTCAAGTTTAACCTGAGTATTCCGCGTGTGCAACTGTTTTGCACCCGTTGTATTTGAACGTAGAGCCTATCACACTCGATCATCACGTGGTGTCTCAGCACGAAGAACTTTCGCAACGGTGCATACTTAGGGAGAACACTTATGCCTTGAAATTTAGTGAGAGATCATCTTATAATGCTACCGTCAATCAAAGCAAAATAAGATGCATAAAGGATAAACATCACATGCAATCAATATAAGTGATATGATATGGCCATCATCATCTTGTGCTTGTGATCTCCATCTTCGAAGCACCGCTATGATCACCATCGTCACCGGCGCGACACCTTGATCTCCATCCTAGCATCATTGTCGTTTCGCCACCTATTGCTTCTACGACTATTGCTACCGCTTAGTGATAAAGTAAAGCAATTACAGGGCGTTTGCATTGCATACAATAAAGCGACAACCATATGGCTCCTGCCAGTTGCCGATAACTCAGTTACAAAACATGATCATCTCATAGAATAAAATATAGCATCACATCTTGACCATATCACATCACAACATGCCCTGCAAAAACAAGTTAGACGTCCTCTACTTTGTTGTTGCAAATTTTACGTGGCTGCTTGATAACCCGCAAGTATACGAGATAGTTGTAGCCTCTTTCGATAAGTAAGAGTGTCGAACCCAACGAGGAGCTAAAGGTAGAACAAATACTCTCTCAAGTCCTATCGGCCACTGATATGACTCTACGCACGCTTGACGTTCGCTTTACCAAGAACAAGTATGAAACTAGAAGTACTTTGTAGGTGTGATAGGATAGGTTTGCAAGATAATAAAGAGCACGTAAACATAAACTAGGGGCTGTTTAGATAAAGATGCAATAACTTAAATATTAGTAGAGAGCTTTTTGTTACGAGAAAGTTATTTGTCCAAGGCAATCGATGACTAGACCGGTAATCATTGTTGCAATTCTATTTGAGGGAGAAGCATAAGCTAACATAATTTCTCTACTTGGATCATATGCACTTATGATTGGAACTCTAGCAAGCGTCCGCAACTACTAAAGATTCATTAAGATAAAACCCAACCATAACATTAAAGTATCAAGTCCCCTTTTATCCCATACGCAAACAACCTACTTACTCGGGTTTGTGTTTCAGTCACTCACGCAACCCACCATAAGCAAATCATAAACATATTGCAAACCCTAAAGCGGGAATCCCTCACGCTTGCACGACACAGAGGGCACAATAGGACAGCACGAATAATAAAACATGCAACTCAAACCAATCACGATCATCAATTAACCGATAGGACAAAACAGATCTACTCAAACATCATAAGATAGCCATACATCATTGGGGAATAATATATAGTGTTGAGCACCATGTTTAAGTAGAGATTACAGCGGGTAAGGGAGAGGTAACACCGCTGCATAGAGGGAGGAAGAGTTAGTGGAGATGTTGGTGAAGATGGCGGCGGTGTTGTTGAAGATCGTGGTGATGATGATGGCCCCCGGCGGCGTTCCGGCGCCACCGGAAGCAAGGGGGAGAGAGCCCCCCCCCCTTCTTCTTCTTCTTCCTTGAACTTCTCCCTAGATGGGAGAAGGGTTTCCCCTCTGGTCCTTGGCTCCCATGGCATGGGAGGGGCGAGAGCCCCTCCGAGATTGGATCTATCTCTCTGTTTCTGCGTTCCCTGACTCTACCCCTTCACCGTTTCCTTTATATCTGGAGATCCGTAACTCCGATTGGGGTGAATCTTTCGCCCAGATGTTTCTCATAAAATTAGCTTTCTTGCACCAAAAGAAGAGCGTCAACCGCCTTACGGGTGGCCCACGAGAGCCCAGGCCGCGCCCAGGGGGGAGGGTGCGCCCCCTGTCTCGTGGCCACCCCGGACACCGTTTCGCGTTGATTCTTCCTCCGGAAAAAATCCCAAATATTCCAAAATAATTCTCTGTCCGTTTTTATCCCGTTTGGATTCCGTTTGATATTGGTTTTCTACGAAACATAAAACATGCAACAGACAGGAACTGGCATTGGGCACTGGATCAATATGTTAGTCCCAAAAAATAGTATAAAAAGTTGCCAAAAGTATATAAAAGTTGAATAATACTGGCATGGAACAATCAAAAATTATAGATACACAGAGACGTATCGGCATCCCCAAGCTTAATTCCTGCTCGTCCTTGAGTAGGTAAATGATAATTTTTGATGTGGAATGCTACCTAGCATAATCTTGATCATATGTCTAATCATGGCATGAATATTAAGACACGAGTGATTCAAAGCAATAGTCTATCATTTGAAATAAAAAATGATAATACTTCGAGCGTACCAATAAAGCAATCATGTCTTTTCAAAACAACAAGGCCAAAGCAAGCTTATCCCTACAAAATCATACAGTTTGGCCATGCTTCATCTTCGTCACACAAAAATGCTCCTATCGTGCACAACCCCGATGACGAGCCGAGCAATTAGTTCATACTTTTTAACACGCTTCAACTTTTTCAACCCTCACGCAATACATGAGTGCAAGCCATGGATATAGCACTATAGGTGGAAAAGAATATAATGGAGGTTATGAGGAGAAGACAAAAAGGGAGAAAGTCTCACATCGATGCGGCTAATCAACGGGCTATGGAGATGCCCATCAATTGATGTCAATGTGAGGAGTAGGGATTGCCATGCAACGGATGCACTAAGAGCTATAAGTGTATGAAAGCTCAACAAAAGAAACTAAGTGGGTGTGCATCCAACTTGCTTGCTCATGAAGACCTAGGGCATTTGAGGAAGCCCATCATTGGAATATACAAGCCAAGTTCTATAATGAAAATTCCCACTAGTATATGAAAGTGACAACATAGGAGACAATCTATATGAAGAACATGGTGCTACTTTGAATCACAAGTGTGGAAAAAGGATAGTAACATTGCCCCTTTTTTCTTTTTTTTACTTTTTTTCTTTTTCGGTGGGCTTCTTTGGCCCCCTTTTTTATTTAGGCTTCTTTGGCCTTTCCTTTTTTTTCTTATTTTTTTTCTTTTTTTCTTTTTAAGGGGCAATGCTCTATAATGATGATCATCACACTTTTATTTACTTACAACTAGATATTACAACTCGATACTAGAACAAAGATATGACTTTATATGAATGCTTTCGGCGGTGTACCGGCATGTGCAATGATCTAGCGTAGCAATGACATCAAAAAACGGACAAGCCATGAAAACATCATGCTAGCTATCTTACGATCATGCAAAGCAATATGACAATGAATGCTCAAGTCATGTATATGATGATGATGGAAGTTGCATGGCAATATATCTCGGACTGGCTATGGAAATGCCATAATAGGTAGGTATGGTGGCTGTTTTGAGGAAGATATAATGAGGCTTATGTGTGATAGAGCGTATCATATCACGGGGTTTGGATGCACCAGCGAAGTTTGCACCAACTCTCAAGGTGAGAAAGGGCAATGCATGGTACCGAAGAGGCTAACAATGATGGAAAGGTAAAATTGTGTATAATCCATGGACTCACATTAGTCATAAAGAACTCACATACTTATTGCAAAAGTTTATTAGCCCTCGAAGCAAAGTACTACTACGCATGCCCCTAGGGGGATAGATTGGTAGGAAAAGACCATCGCTCGTCCCCGACTGCCACTCATAAGGAAGACAATCAAAGAAACACCCCATGCTTCAAATTTGTCACACAACGGTTACCATAGTGTATGCTATGGGACTTGCAAACCTCAACACAAGTGTCTTTACAATCCACAACCACCCACTAGCATGACTCTAATGTCACCATCTTTATATCACAAAACTATTGCAAGAAATCAAACATATCATATTCAGCGATCTACAAGTTTATGTAGGATTTTATGACTAACCATGTGAACGACCAATTCCTCTCATCTCTCTAAATAGATATAAGTGAATCAAGAGAGTTTAATTCTTTCTACAAAAGATATGCCCACGCTCTAACAAATATAAGTGAAGCAAAAGAGCGTTCTACAAATGGCGGTTTTCTATGTGAAGAGAAACAGGCAGTCCAAACTTCAAATGATATAAGTGAAGCACATGAAGCATTCTATAAAGCCATACTCAAAAGATTTAGTGCAATCATCATTCTATAAATCAACCAAGGACTATATCATACCAGCATGGTGCATAAAAGAAAAGTGAAAACTAAATGCAAAAGACACTCCAAGACTTGCACATAATGCATGAACGAAATGAATTCGAAAACATACCGATACTTGTTGAAGAAAGAGGGGATGCCTTCCGGGGCATCCCCAAGATTAGACGCTTGAGTCTCCTTGAATATTTACTCGGGGTGCCTCGGTCATCCCCAAGCTTGAGCTCTTGCCTCTCTTCCTTTTCCTCATATCGAGACATCCTCGATTAGACACTACATCCACACAAAACTTCAACAGAAAACTTGGTAAGATCCGTTAGTATAATAAAGCAAATCACCACTCTAAGTAGTGTAGAAAACCAATTCATATTTTGTTTTTGCATTGTGCCTACTGTAACATAACTTTTTCATGTCTTAATCCACTGATATAAATTGACGGATTCATCAAAACAAGCAAACTGTGCATCAAAAACAGAATCTGTCAAAAACAGAATAGTCTGTAGCAATCTGAACATCCACCATACTTATGGTACCCCAAAAAATTCTACCAAAATTATAAAAAATAATAAAGCTGTATAGAAAGACAGTGCAAAAGGAATCAGAACCAATTGACTTTCTAGTTAAAACTGTAAAATCGTGCACTACAGCCAAAGTTTCTGTCGTGCACTGTACAAACCAACAAGCATTGTAAACATCCTAAATGCAAACCTTGGAACATTATTTTTATAATACAATGGAATTGTACAAGGGGATAATTATTTTTGTTGAAAAGTTTCTGTAATCAAGATTCACAAAGTTTCCGTGAGCATGAACAAAGTTTAAGGAGCTCTCTCACTTAAACAATGCTTGTCTTTCTCACTTTCACTTTCCTTTTTGAAAAGTTTTTAGGTTTCCCTCTTTATTTTTGTGTTTTTAAACTATATGAAATCACTCAACATAAATAAATGGCTCTCTAAAACTTTCGGGTTTTCTCCCTGGCAGCGCTTTCTTTAAAGCCATTAAGCTAGGCATTTAGTGCTCAAGTAATGGATCCACCCGGATCCCAAGGTATATCAAAGCCAATTTTAGTTAACAATGATTTGTAATTTAGTAGTGAGCACAAAGTAACATATATCATGCAACAACGATGTCTAATTCTCTTCCTATGCATCGGCATGTCATAAAAGAACAATTCATGCACACCAATTAAAGGCCAATGCATAGTATAAGCAGTTTCTTTTAATTTTATCGTATGAGAAACATAGATAGGTGGAGATATAGTTACTCTCTCATAATAATTGCAAGTAGGAGCAGCAAGCACATGCATATTATATTCATCAAAATCATCATGTGCAATGGTAAAAGGCAACCCATCAATATAATCCTTAATAAGCACAAACTTCTCCGATATAGTGTAGTTTGGAGGATTCAAAAAGATAATAGGACTATCATGCATGGGTGCAATAGCAACAATTTCATGTTTAACATAAGGAACTATAGCAAGTTCATCTCCATACACATAATTCATGTTGGCATCTTGGCCACAAGCATAGCAAGCATCAACAAAAAGGGATATTTCAAACAAATTCAAGGGATCATAGCAATCATCATAGCAATCATCATAGCAATCATCCTTTGGTAAGCACGAAGGGGAATTAAATAATGTATGAGTTGGAGGGTTACTCTCATTATAAGGTGGGAATGGGTAGCTAATCCGCTCTTCCTCCTTTTGTTCTTCGCTCTCCTCATCATCTTTTTCATCCAATGAGCTCACAGTTTCATCAATTTCTTCTTCCATAGCTTCCTGCAAAATATTAGTCTCTTCTTGGACAGCGGAGAGTTCCTTCATAAAAGCATTAATATAGTAATTGTATTCATAATTTTCATAGCAATATCTAAGTGTAGCAAGATTTTCAGGCCTACAAACTGAATCATCAAAATCGTCAAACGCTTTAAACATAGATTCAATCTCATAAGCACCCATAAAAGCAACAAATTCTTCTATTTGTTCCACATCATAGTAATAATATCTACCATTAGCATAAGAAGCTAAGGTTTCATTATCATTGAATTTGCATGAAAAGGGAAGGTGTGGATCCCTCATCCTAGAGCAACAAGTATAATCATGCATCACGCATAGTTGACGAGCATACCAACACAAAATAATAAATTGAGCCCATATTAGTTTCCCTTTTTGTGTCGACCGATAATCCCTAAAGTATTCACGTTGATCCAATGTGTCTCCCATTATAAAGTTGAATGGGGCTTTCTCAGGATTATCAAAGTAGTACATAATATCTTTCACATAATGAGAATCGAGGGTTTTAGGAGTTACCCCATCTTCATGAGTAGCAAGTATAGCTAATTGTTTTGGTATTTTGCGTTCCATATCCATAACTAAAGATAGAGAAAAACTAAGAACAACAAATAAAAATTACTTAGTGATAAAGCAAACAAGCACACACGAGAATATTCACCCCACGCTATGACTCCCCGGCAACGGCGCTAGAAAAAGGTCTTGATAACCCGCAAGTATACGGGATAGTTGTAGCCTCTTTCGATAAGTAAGAGTGTCAAACCCAACAAGGAGCTAAAGGTAGAACAAATACTCTCTCAAGTCCTATCGGCCACTGATACGACTCTACGCACGCTTGACGTTCGCTTTACCAAGAACAAGTATGGAACTAGAAGTACTTTGTAGGTGTGATAGGATAGGTTTGCAAGATAATAAAGAGCACGTAAACATAAACTAGGGGCTGTTTAGATAAATATGCAATAAAGTAAATATTAGTAGAGAGATTTTTGTTATGAGAAAGTTATTTGTCCAAGGCAATCAATAACTAGACTGGTAATCATTGTTGCAATTCTATTTGAGGGAGAGGCATAAGCTAACATAATTTATCTACTTGGATCATTTGCACTTATGATTGGAACTCTAGCAAGCGTCCGCAACTACTAAAGATTCATTAAGGTAAAACCCAACCATAGCATTAAAGTATCAAGTCCCCTTTTATCCCATACGCAAACAACCTACTTACTCGGGTTTGTGTTTCAGTCACTCACGCAACCCACCATATGAAAATCATAAACATATTGCAAACCCTACAGCGGGAATCCCTCATGCTTGCGCGACATGGAGGGCACAATAGGACATCACCAATAAGAAAACATGCAACTCAAACCAATCACGATCATCAATTAACCCATAGGACAAAACCGATCTACTCAAACATCATAAGATAGCCATACATCATTGGGGAATAATATATAGCGTTGAGCACCATGTTTAAGTAGAGATTACAGCGGGTAAGAGAGAGGTTACACCGCTGCATAGAGGGAGGAAGAGTTGCTGGAGATGTTGGTGAAGATGGTGGCGGTGTTGGTGAAGATCACGGTGATGATGATGGCCCCCGGCAGCGTTCCGGCGCCACCGGAAGCAAGGGGGAGAGAGCCCCCCTTCTTCTTCTTCCTGCTTGACCTTCTCCCTAGATGGGAGAAGGGTTTCCCCTCTGGTCCTTGGCTCCCATGGCATGGGAGGGGCAAGAGACCCTCCGAGATTGGATCTAACTCTCTGTTTCTGTGTTCCCTGATTCTACCCCTTCACCATTTCCTTTATATCTGGAGATCCGTAACTCCGATTGGGGTGAATCTTTCACCCATATCTTTCTCATAAAATTAGATTTGTTGCGCCAAAAAAAGAGCGTCAACCGCCTTATGGGTGGCACACGAGAGCCCAGGACGTGCCTAGGGGGGAGGGTGCCCCCCTTGTCTCGTGGCCACCCCGGACACCGTTTCGCGTTGATTCTTCCTCCGGAAAATCCCAAATATTCAAAAATAATTCTCTATCCGTTTTTATCCCGTTTGGATTCTGTTTGATTTGGTTTTCTGCGAAACATAAAACATGCAACAAACAGGAACTGGCACTAGGCACTGGATCAATATGTTAGTCCCGAAAAATAGTATAAAAAGTTGCCAAAAGTATATAAAAGTTGAATAATATTGGCATGGAACAATCAAAAATTGTAGATACGACGGAGACGTATCACTGCTACAGGCTGAGCAAGAACCGTTCTTACCTACGCATCAAAACCACAATGATAGTTTGTCAAGTTAGTGCTGTTTTAACCTTCTCAAGGACCGGGCGTAGCCACACTTGGTTTAACTAAAGTTGGAGAAACTGACACCCGCCAGCCACCTGTGTGCTAAGCACGTCGGTAGAAACAGTCTCGCGTAAGCGTACGCGTAATGTCGGTCCGGGCCGCTTCATCCAACAATGCCGTCGAACCAAAGTATGACATGCTGGTAAGCAGTATGACTTGTATCACCACAACTCACTTGTGTTCTACTCGTGCATATAACATCTACGCATAAAACCAGGCTCTGATGCCACTGTTGGGGAACGTCGTAATTTCAAAAAAATCCTACGCACACGCAAGATCATGGTGATGCATAGCAACGATATGGGAGAGTGTTTTCCACGTACCCTCATAGACCGAAAGCGGAAGCGTTAGAACAATGCGGTTGATGTAGTCGTACGTCTTCACGGCCCGACCGATTAAGCACCGAAAACACAGCACCTCCAAGTTCTAGCACACGTTCCGCTTGATGACGTGCCTCGAACTCCGATCCAGCCGAGTGTCGAGGGAGAGTTCCGTCAGCACGACGGCGTGATGATGATGATGATGTTCTATTGTCGCAGGGCTTCGCCTAAGCACCGATACAATATTATCGAGGAGGACTATGGTGGAGGGGGGCACCGTACACGGCTAAGAGATCAATGATTTGTTGTTGTTGTGTCTAGAGGTGCCCCCCTGCCCCCGTATATAAAGGAGCAAGGGGGGAGGGGGTGGCCGACTAGGGAGGAGGTGCGCCATGGGGAGTCCTACTCCCACCGGGAGTAGGACTCCCTCCTTTCCTTGTTGGACTAGGATAAGGGGGGAAAGAGGAGGGAGAGAGGAAGGAAGGGGGGCGCCGCCCCACTCTCCTTGTCCTATTCGGACTAGGGGGGCGCGCGGCCCTGCCCTGGCCGCCTCTCCTCTTCTCCACTAAGGCCCACTATGGCCCATTAAGCCCCTGGGGGGTTCCGGTAACCCCTCGGTACTCCGGTAAAATCCCGATTTCACCCGAAACACTTGCGATATCCAAATATAGGCTTCCAATATATCAATCTTCATGTGTCGACCATTTTGAGACTCCTCGTCATGTCCGTGATCATATCCGGGACTCTGAACAACCTTCGGTACATCAAAACTAATAAACTCATAATATAACCATCATTGAAACTTTAAGCGTGCGGACCCTACGAGTTCGAGAACTATGTAGACATGACCGAGACATGTTTCCGGTCAATAACCAATAGCGGAACCTGGATGCTCATATTGGCTCCCACATATTCTATGAAGATCTTTATCGGTCAAACCGCATAACAACATACGTTGTTCCCTTTGTCATCGGTATGTTACTTGCCCAGGATTTGATCGTCGGTATCTCAATACCTAGTTCAATCTCGTTACCGGCAAGTCCCTTTACTCGTTATGTCATGCATCATTCCGTAACTAACTCATTAGCTACATTGCTTGCAAGGCTTATAGTGATGTGCATTACCGAGAGGGCCCAGAGATACCTCTCCGACAATCGGAGTGACAAAACCTAATCTCGAAATACGCCAACTCAACATGTACCTTTGGAGACACCTATAGAGCTCCTTTATAATCACCCAGTTACATTGTGATGTTTGGTAGCACACAAAGTGTTCCTCCAGTAAACGGGAGTTGCATAATCTCATAGTTGTAGGAACATGTATAAGTCATGAAGAAAGCAATAGCAACATACTAAACGATCAACTGCTAAGCTAACGGAATGGGTCAAGTCAATCACATCATTCTCCTAATAATGTGATCCCGTTAATCAAATGAAAACTCATGTCTATGGTTAGGAAACATAACCATCTTTGATTAATGAGCTAGTCAAGTAGAGGCATACTAGTGACATTATGTTTGTCTATGTATTCACACATGTATCATGCTTCCGGTTAATACCATTCTAGCATGAATAATAAATATTTATCATGATATAAGGAAATAAATAATAACTTCATTATTGCCTCTAGGGAATATTTCCTTTACAAGGTAGAGTTCTGTAGAACTGTGTACTGTGCTTGAGACCAAGAATGCCTGTCCCTGCATATTATTGAGTCCCCTCCAAGCGTGCCTTTTCCAGTCAGTCTCCCCTCATATTATGGTTACATAGCATCATGAATAGATAATTAAGTGACCAAATTAATATAAGTTCATCATCACATTAAAACCAAAGTACATACATAGTTCTCATTGAACAACATATAGCTCTCCAGAGCATCTAATTAATTAAACCATACATTGAAACTATGTAAAACATTTCAATGTGAAAACAAATGCGATCATAATCGCAACCAAGGTAACAATTGATCCAACGACATAATGATACCAAGCCTCAGTATGAATGGCATATTTTCTAATCTTTCTAATCTTCAAGTGCATTGCATCCATCTTGATCTTGTGATCATCGACGACATCCGCAACATGCAACTCCAATATCATCTTCTCCTCCTCATTTTTTTTATTTTTTCCTTCAAGAATTTGTTTTCTTCTTCAACTAAATTTAACCTCTTGACAATAGAGTCGGTTGGAATTTTCGGTTCACATACCTCCTAGATAAATAAAATCTATGTCACGTTGGTCGGCATAATTTTCATAAACAATAAATGAACCAAATAGTTATAAAGATAAAATATACTGATAACCCACAAGTATAGGGGATCAATTGTAGCCTCTTTCGATAAGTAAGAGTGTCGAACCCAACGAGGAGCTAAATGAAGAACAAATGAGCAAATATTCCCTTAAGTTCTATCGACCACCGATACAACTCTACACACGCTTAACATTCGCTTTACCTAAAACAAGTATGAAACTAGAAGGACTCTGTAGGTGTTGTTGGATAGGTTTGCAAGAATATAAAGAGCACGTAAATAAAAACTAGGGGCTGTTTAGATAAAGACGCAATAAAGTTAGTATAACGAGTGTGGAAAAGTTGTGGTAGTTGTGAAATTGTCCCTAAGAAATTGACTACTTTACTAGACCGATAGCAAGTTTTATGTGGGAGAGGCCACTGCTAGCATGCCATCCCTGACTTGGAGTTCTATGCACTTATGATTGGAACTATTAGCAAGCATCCGCAGCTACTAACATTCATTAAGGTAAAATCCAACCATAGCATTAAGATATATTGGTCCCCCTTCAATCCCGTATGCATCAATTTCTATGCTAGGTTGAAGCTTCTGTCACTCTTGCCCTCCAATACATAGTCCTATCAACATACAACTAACCCTATGGTGTGATCCACGCGCGCGCTCATATGATGGGCACCAAAGGACAACAACATAACCACAAGCAAATTAAACCAATCATAGCAATTCACCAATTACCGATAGGACAACGAAAATATACTCAGACATCAGAGGATGACAACACATCATTGGATAATAATATGAAGCATAAAGCACCATGTTCAAGTAGAGGGTACAACGGGTTGCGGGAGAGTGGACCACTGTAGATAGATGGGGGAAGGTGATGGAGATGTTGGTGAAGATGACAGAGGTGTTGGTGTAGATCACGGTGATGATGATGGCCCCGGCGGCGTTCCAGCGCCACCGGGAGAGAGGGGAAGAGAGCCCCCATTCTTCTTCTTCTTCCTTGACCTTCTCCCTAGATGGGAGAAGGGTTTCCCCTCTGGTCCATGGTCTCCATGGTGTGGGAGGGGCAAGAGCCCCTCCGAGATTGGATCGGTCTCTCTGTATCTCTCTATTTCTGCCATCAGATTCTGGCCTTTCACCGTTTCTTATATTCCCGGAGATCCGTAACTCCGATTGGGCTGAAATTTTAACACGATTTCTATCCGGATATTAGCTTTCTTGCGGTGAAAGAAGGGCACCAACCGCCTTACGGGGTCTCCACGAGGGTCAGGGGTGCGCCCCTACCTCGTGGGCCCCTCGAGCATCGTCTCGGGTTGATTCCACTTCCCAAAATTCATAAATATTACAAAAATAACCTCCGTCAGTTTTTGTCCCGTTTGGTCTCCGTTTGATATGGGTTTTCTGCGAAACAAAAAACATGCAACAAACAGGAACTGGCACTGGGCACTGGATCAATATGTTAGTCCCAAAAATAGTATAAAAAGTTGCCAAAAGTATATGAAAGTTGTAGAATATTGGCATGGAATAATCAAAAATTATAGATACGACGGAGACGTATGAGCATCCCCAAGCTTAATTCCTGCTCGTCCTCGAGTAGGTAAATGATAAATAAGATAACTTTTGATGTGGAATGCTACCTAGCATAATCTTGATCATGTAATCTAATCATGGCATGAATATTAAGATACGAGTGATCTACAAGTTTTATGTAGGATTTTATGACTAACCAAGTGAATGACCAATTCTTGTCATCTCTCTAAATAGATATAAGTGAAGCAAGAGAGTTTAATTCTTTCTACAAAAGATATGCCCACGCTCTAACAAATATAAGTGAAGCAAAAGAGTGTTCTACAAATGGTGGTTTTCTATGTGAAGAGAAACAGGCAACCCAAACTTCAAATGATATAAGTGAAGCACATGAAGCATTCTATAAAGCCATACTCAAAAGATTTAAGTGAAGTGCAATGAGCATTCTATAAATCAACCATGGACTATCTCATATCAGCATGGTGCATAAAAGAAAAGTGAAAACTAAACACAAAAGACGCTCCAGGATTTGCACATATCACATGAATGAAACGAATCCGAAAACATACTGATATTTCTTGAAGAAAGATGGGATGCCTTCCGGGGCATCCCCAAGCTTATACACTTGAGTCTCCTTGAATATTAACTTGGGGTGCCTTGGGCATCCCCAAGCTTGAGCTCTTGCCTCTCCTCCTTTTCCTCATATCGAGACCTCCTCGATCATCGAACACTTCATCCACACAAAACTCAACAGAAAACTCGGTAAGATCCGTTAGTATAATAAAGCAAATCACTACTCTAAGTACTGTTGCAAACCAATTCTTATTTTGTTTTTGCATTGTAGCTACTTTAATATAACTTTTCCATGGCTTAATCCACTGATAGAAATCGATAGTTTCATCAAAACAAGCAAACTATGCATCAAAAACAGAATTTGTCTTAAACAGGGCAGTCTGTAGTAATCTAAACATTCACCATACTTCTGGTACCCCAAAAATTCTGCACAAATTAGGAAAAATAAAAACAATTGTATAGAAATATAGTGCAAAAAGTTTCGGAACTGTTTGATGTTCCAGTAAAATATGTAAAATCACGCATTACAGCCAAAGTTTCTGTCCTACACCACACAAACCAACAAGCATTGTAAACATCGTAAAGGCAAACCTTGGCACATTATTTTTATTATATAATGGAATTATACAAGGGGATAATTATTTTTGTTGAAAAAGTTTCTGTAATCAAGATTCACAAAGTTTCCGTGAGCATGAACAAAGTTCAAGGCTAGCTCCCACTTTAACAATGCTCGTCTTTCTCACTTTCGCTTTTCTTTTTGAAAAAGTTTTGGGTTCCCCTCTTTATTTTATTTTTTAAAACTTTATGAAAGCACACAACAGAAATAAATGACTCTCTAAAACTGCCGGGTTGTCTCCCTGGCAGTGCTTTGTTTAAAGCCATTAAGCTAGGCATATGCTGCTCAAGTAATGGATCCACCCGGATCCCAAGGTATATCAAAGCCAATTTTAACTAACAATGATTTTTGATTTAGTAGTGCGCACAAAGTAACATATATCATGCAACAACAAAGTCTAATTCTCTTCCTATGCATCGGCATGTCATAAAAGAACAATTCATGCACACCAAGTAAAGGCCAATGCATAATATAAGCAGTTTCTTGCAATTCTACCGTGTTGGAAACATAAAGAGGCGGAGATGTAGTTCCTCTATCATAATAATTGCAAGTTGGAGCAGCAAGCACATGCATATTATATCTATCAAAATAATCATGTGCAACGGTAAAATGCAACCCATCAACATAATCCTTAATAAGAGCGAACTTCTCCGATATAGTGTAGTTTGGAGAATTCAAAAAGATAATAGGACTATTATGTGTAGGTGCAATAGCAACAATTTCATGTTTAACATAAGGAACTATATCAAGTTCATCTCCATAAGAATCATTCATATTGGCATCATGGCCACAAGCATAGCAAGCATCATCAAAAGGGGGTATTTCAAGAGAATCAACGGGATCATAAGAATCATCATAGCAATCATCCTTCGGTAAGCACGAAGGGAAATTAAACAATGTATGAGTTGAAGAGTTACTCTCATTAGAAGGTGGGCACGGGTGATCAATCCGCTCTCCCTCCTTTTTCTCCTCGCTCTCCTCCTCATCTTTTTCATCCAATGAGCTCACAGTTTCATCAATTTCTTCTTCCATAGATTCCTGCAAAATATTAGTCTCTTCTTGGACAGCGGAGGAGTCCTCAATATATGGTTTAACATAGGCATTAGAAGCATAATTATCATAACAATATTCAAGTATGGCAAAATTTTCAGATTTGTAAAGAGTAGCATCATACTTTCCAATCAAAGAAGCAATTTCATAAGCACCCTTAAAAGCAACAAATTCTTCAATTTGTGGAACATCATAGTAATTATAAACACCCTTAGCATACGAAGATACGATTCCATTATCACTAAACTCACATTGGTAGGGAAGGTGTTTCTTAGGGTCTTCAGAACAACAAGTAAAATCATATATTTCACATAAATTCCAAGCATAGCATTGCAAACGATGAATTTGATCTAGTAAAAGTTTCCCTTTTTGAGATAAGCGGTGTCGCACATAACAAGCATGCTCATCTAAAGATTTGCCCTCAACTAAGCTAGTTGGGGTTTCAGCACGAGCACATAGGGATCAAAGATGATCCAAGTAAAAAGCTTGAGGAGTGTGATAGATTTTGAGTGGTTCTTCCACCATTGGTGTAGTAGGTACAACTAATTTTTTTGGTATTTTGCGTTTCCTACCCATAACTAAAGATAGAAAACAACTAAGAACAGCAAATAAAAGTTACTTAGTGATAAAACAAACAAGCACACACGAGAATATTCACCCCACACTATAACTCCCCGGCAACGGCGCCAGAAAAAGGTCTTGATAACCCACAAGTATAGGGGATCAATTGTAGCCTCTTTCGATAAGTAAGAGTGTCAAACCCAACGAGGAGCTAAAGGTAGAACAAATGAGCAAATATTCCCTCAAGTTCTATCGACCACCGATACAACTCTACGCACGCTTAAGGTTCGCTTTACCTAAAACAAGTATGAAACTAGTAGGACTTTGTAGGTGTTGTTGGATAGGTTTGCAAGAATATAAAGAGCATATAAATAAAAACTAGTGGCTGTTTAGATAAATACGCAATAAATTTAGTATAGCGAGTGTGGAAAAGTTGTGGTAGTTGTGAAATTTTCCCTAAGCAATTGACTACTTTACTAGACCGATAGCAAGTTTTATGTGGGAGAGGCCACTCCTAGCATGTCATCCCTGACTTGGAATTCTATGCACTTATGATTGGAACTATTAGCAAGCATCCACAAATACTAACGTTCATTAAGGTAAAACCCAACCATAGCATTAAGATATATTGGTCCCCCTTCAATGTTGTATGCGTCAATTTCTATGCTAGGTTGAAGCTTCTGTCACTCTTGCCCTCCAATACATAGTCCTATCAACATACAACTAACCCTATGGTGTGATCCACACGCGCTCAGATGATGGGCACCAAAGGACAGCAACATAACCACAAGCAAATTAAACCAATCATAGCAATTCACCAATTAGCGATAGGACAACGAAAATCTACTCAGACATCATAGGATGGCAACACATCATTGGATAATAATATGAAGCATAAGGCACCATGTTCAAGTAGAGGGTACAGCAGGTTGCGGGAGAGTGGACCACTGTAGATAGATGGGGGAGGGTGATAGAGATGTTGGTGAAGATGACAGAGGTGTTGGTGTAGATCACGGTTATTATGATGGCCCTGGCGGCGTTCCGGCGCCACCGAGAGAGAGGGGGAGAGAGCCCCCCTTCTTCTTCTTCTTCCTTGACCTTCTCCCTCGACGGGAGAAGGGTTTCCCCTCTAGTCCATGGTCTCCATGGCGTGGGAGGGGTGAGAGCCCCTTCGAGATTGAATATGTCTCTCTGTTTCTGCCTTCAAATTCTAGCCTTTCACCGTTTCTTATATTCCCGGAGATCCGTAACTCCGATTGGGCTGAAATTTTAACACGATTTCTATTCGGATATTAGCTTTCTTACGGTGAAAGAAGGGCACCAACTGCCTTACGGGGTGTCCACGAGGGTCAAGGGCGTGCCCCCGTGCCTCATGGGCCCCTCGAGCATCGTCTCGCGTTGATTCCACTTCCCAAAATTCATAAATATTCCAAAAATAATCTCCGTCAATTTTTATCCTGTTTGGACTCCGTTTGATATGGGTTTTCAGCGAAACAAAAAACATGCAACAAACTGGAACTGGCATTGGGCACTGTATCAATATGTTAGTCCCAAAAATAGTATAAAAAGTTGCCAAAAGTATATGAAAGTTGTAGAATATTGGCATGGAACAATAAAAAATTATTGATACGACAGAGAAGTATCATATACCACATCCGAATCATAGACAGGACGAGGGCTGACAGGGGCGGATACCAAAATCATCGCACTAAATAAAAAGAAGCAATAATAAAAGTAAGAAAATTATACAAATATCTATCTAAACATACAAGTAAGACTTTTTCCTTTCAGAAAGAAGATAAGGACAAGAGGCTCACCACGGTGGTGCCGGTGACGAGATCGGCGCGGGCGATCGACGGCGGTGAAGACGGGGACGGGACGTGATGGACCGCAAAACCTAGACAAATATTGAGGAAAATGGAGCTTGGAGGTCGAGCTTGGAGAGGAGAAAGCTTGAGTAGTGTGGCTCAGGCATTCCATCGAACACCTCGCGTGCATAGGAGGTGAGTGAGGGAGTCCTGGATTAGGGGGTCCTCGGACAGCCGGACTATATACTTTGGCCGGACTGTTGGACTATGAAGATACAAGATTGAAGACTTCGTCCCGTGTCCGGGTGGGACTCTCCTTTGCGTGGAAGGCAAGCTTGGCAATTCAGATATGTAGATCTCCTTCTCTGTAACCGACTCTATGTAACCCTAGCCCCCTCCGGTGTCTATATAAACCAGAGGGTTTAGTCCGTAGGACCAACAACAATCATAATCATAGGCTAGCTTCTAGGGTTTAGCCTCTATGATCTCGTGGTAGATCAACTCTTGTAATACTCATATCATCAAGATCAATCAGCAGGAAGTAGGGTATTACCTCCATCGAGAGGGCTCGAACCTGGGTAAACATTGTGTCCCCGCCTCCTGTTACCATTAGCCTTAGACGCACAGTTCGGGACCCCCTACCCGAGATCCGCCAGTTTTCACACCGACATTGGTGCTTTCATTGAGAGTTCCACTATGTCATCACGATAAGGCTTGATGGCTCCTTCAATCATCTACAACGATGCGATCCAGGGTGAGGTTTTCCTTCCCGAACAGATCTCCGTATTCGGCAGCTTCACACTGCGGGCCAACTTGCTTGGCCATCTGGAGCAGATTGATAGCTACGCCCCTGGCCATCAGGTCAGGTTCGGAAGCCTGAACTACACCGCCGACATCTGCGGAGATTTGACCTTCGACGGACTCGAACCCATGGCAGGCACGCCGAACAGTCACGATGAGCATGACTTAGATCTGCCATCGGACGGTGTTCAGGAGATCACACCTGTGGCTGCCCCGACTTTTAATCTGGAGTAGATCATGCCATCCGAGGACGGGTGGATGGACCACGCCACAGAATCCGCACACTCATCGGCGCTAGAGCCGAACACATACTTCACCTCCAAAGAGATCTGTGTCATCGGACCCTCAGACTTGTCTCCGGCCATAGGTACTGAACCACGTGCGTCCGTGCCTATCAAATCTGATTGGGCACCGACATGGAGTTTTCCTCGGCGGATATCTTTCAGCACTCACCCTTGGGCGACGTGCTAAATTCACTGAAATCTCTCCCCCTGTCAGGAGACTCTTGGCCGAACTATGTCCGGCTTAAGTGGGAAGCTGATGACGAAGAAATTCGTTTCCCACCCACCACCCACTTGGTAGCCACTGTCGATGACTTAACCTACATGCTTGATTTTGACTCCGAAGACATCGACGGTATGGATGACGATACTGGAGAGGAACATGAACCACCGCCCACAGGGCGCTGGACAGCCACCTCATCATATGATATATATATATATATGGTGGACACCCCCAAAGAAAGCGATGGCGATGATGTAACAGAGGATAATCCCCTTGAGAAGCAATCTAAGCACCGGCGTCATCGGCACCGCTCTAAGCCTCGCCATAGCAAAAATAGCGATACCGGTACAAGAGACAATAACGCTCCAAATAATGCCGAAGACAAAAACAATCCCGCCCAGCCAAGCTTCGAGCAAGCCGAGCGGGAGGATTGGCAAGCCAGCCCTAAGGAACAGGCAACAGATGGAGAATCAGAGGATGACAATTGCATGCCCCTCTCCTAAGACGAAGTGAGCCTTGGCAACGGAGAATTCATCGTGCCTGAGGATCCCGCCGAGCAGGAGCGCTTCAAGCGTCGGCTTATAGCCATTGCAAAAAGCCTGAAGAAAAAGCAGCAGCAGCTTCAAGCTGATCAAGATCTGCTAATTGATAGATGGATTGAGGTCCTGGGAATACGGACTCGAGCGCCCAACTAAAAGTTACCCAAAGCGCAGGTTGCTACCTCAACTCGAGGAGGAGGCATTAAAGCCCACACTACCAGTGCAGGATGCAGCTGACCGGCCACCTCGTGGCCGAGACAAAGCGGCATATCAGCCCGAACACCAGCCCGCACCCCGTCGCCAATCAAACAAAAGCACCAAGACCCGGGGCTACACGCAGGACCTGCGAGAGGTATTGGAAAACAAAGCAGGAAAGACAAGATCGGTCTACGAATCACGGGGGCACGCCCCAACGCGTGATGATGACCGTCATGCCGGATTTACTAAAAGCAAATCTGGTCAGGCCGAATACAACAGACCAGACTCATTTGAACTGCGTCGTGATGTAGCCCAGCATAGAGGCGCCGCACACTCCCTATGCTTCACTGATGAAGTAATGGATCGGGAATTCCCAGAAGGGTTTAAATCCATGAACATTGAATCATATGATGGTACAATAGACCCCCACGGTATGGATTGAAGATTTCCTCCTACACATTCACATGGCCCGCAACCATGATCTACATGCCATCAAGTACCTCCCACAAAAGCTCAAAGGACCGGCTCGGCATTGGCTGAATAGCCTACTGGCAAACTCCATTGGCAGTTGGGAGAACTTGGAAGACGCATTCCTTGACAACTTCCAGGGCACTTATGTGCGACCACCGGATGCTGATGACTTAAGTCACATAACCCAACAGCCCGGAGAGTCAGCCAGGAAATTCTGGACTCGGTTCCTAACTAAAAAGAACCAAATTGTTGACTGTCCGGATGCCGAAGCCTTAGCGGCCTTTAAGCATAACATCCGCGACGAGTGGCTCGCCCGACACCTTGTCCAAGAGAAGTCGAAGTCCATGGCAGCCCTCACGACACTCATGACCCGCTTTTGTGTGGGCGAGGACAGCTGGCTGGCCCATAGCAACAGCACATCAAGAAATCCTGGCACATCAGATGCTAGAGATAGCAACGGCAAGCCACGACGCAACAGGCATAAGCGTCACAACAATGGCAACAACGCCGAAGACACGACAGTCAATGCCGGATTTAGTGGCTCTAAGTCCGGCCAGCGGAAAAAGTCATTCAAAAGAAACAATCCGGGCCCGTCCAGTCTGGACCGCATACTCGATCACTCATGTCAAATTCACGGCACCCCCGATAAACCAACCAACCACACCAACAGAGAATGCTGGGTGTTCATACAGTCCGGCAAGTTGAATGCCAAAAACAAGGAAAAGGGCTGCACAGCGATGACGACGAGGAGCCCCGGTCACCGAACACAGAAGGACAAAAGAAATTTCCTCCCCAAGTGAAAACGGTAAACATGATATACGCCACCCATATCCCAAGCGGGAGCGGAAGTGCGCACTAAGGGACGTCTACGCGATGGAGCCAGTCGCCCCAAAGTTCAACCCATGGTCTTCTTGCCCGATCACTTTCAATCGCAGGGACCATCCTGCAAGTATCCGTCATGCCAGTTTAGTTGCATTAGTCCTTGACCCCATCATTGACGGATTCCACCTCACACGAGTCCTTATGGACGGGGGCAGCATCCTAAACCTGCTCTATCAGGATACAGTGTGCAAAATGGGCATCGACCCCTCAAGGATCAAACCCACAAAAACCACCTTTAAAGGTGTCGGGTGTAGAGGCCTGTTGCACGGGCTCAATCACACTAGAAGTAGTCTTTGGATCTCTGGACAACTTCCGAAGTGAGGAGTTAATCTTCGATATCGTCCCTTTCCGCAGTGGCTATCACGCACTGCTTGGAAAAACGGCATTTGCCAGATTCAATGCGGTACCGCATTATGCATACCTTAAGCTCAAAATGCGAGGACCTCGTGGGGTTATAACAGTTAATGGAAACACAGAGCACTCGCTCCGTACGGAGGAACACACTGCGGCCCTCACGGCAGAAGTACAGAGCAGCCTTCTTAGGCAGACCGCCAATTCGGCAATAAAGCCCCCGGACACCGTTAAGCGAGTCTGGAGTACCCTGCAACAGGATCGTTCGTCACGTCAAGAGCTCGCCTAGCAATTCGGCCTCCGTCCTAGTCCCAGTCAAGTGATGAAATTTGTGCCCCACGTACATAATTACACACTTAAAATACCATGGGCATAGGCGGAGGAACGGCTACAATGCGGTTTACAATGCGGCTCCACCGTCCCAGGACCCGTCCACCTTCATATTTTGCCTTTTACTATTTATTTACTACAAATCGCGTCCGTACACTTTGGTACGTTCAGTTCGCCAGGGGCTTCAGTGTACCCCATAACACGGCAAGAAAGTCTGAACACTTTCGACAGTGCGGCACCCCGAACTTATAGCATTATATGCATCAGCTCCGAATCATGTCTTGGGTCAATACTTGGGTTTGCCCGGCTCCCATGTTTTGGTGCCTTACGTTCCGCTATATCGGCTAAGGTAGCACAGGGAGAACTACTGTGATTGTGTCCCGGTTCTTCCGAACGAGCACCTCAGTAGAGAAAGCCGAAAACTGACTGTCATGATGCGGCGAGAGCTGGTCTCTATTCGAGAGGTCTCAAATCCTTAAAGATTTTTTCTGCTTCGGGCGAGGAATCGGCCTTGTCCGATTTAGGTGTGTATAGTGTCCCAAGTTCGGCCTTCCGAATACTAGGGGCTTCGCCAAAATTTAAAATTGTAGACTTCTATGGCTAAGTGAGAGTGATAAAGTTGTATAGTCCGATTGCCTTGTTCGATGCGCTAAACACCTCCTTAAAGGACCAAAAATTTGGATAAAGAGAGTTTAGATTTATCCCGAACACCCCAGTACTAGTTACATGGGGGCAGAAGCCGACGACTTGCCAACTCTTAGATTTTATAAACGGCCGCACAGAAGGTAATATTTTAAATCAACAAGTGTTATATAGCGCACATGAACTCGTTTTCATATTATAGGATCACATGAGTACATTCATTCAAATATTACATCCTTAGCACATTCCTCCGCCACAAGGCGGGCACCCTTCAGGACACTATCATAATACTTTTCGGGGTGGCGATGCTCCTTGCCCTCCGGCGGCCCCTCCATCACCAGCTTCTCGGCATCCATCTTCACCCAGTGCACTTTCGCACGGGCGAAGGCCCTGCACGCACCTTTAATGTAGACTGACCGCTTAATGACTTCAAGCCGCGGACAGGCACTGACCAGTCGCTTTACAAGACCGAAGTAGCTGTTGGGCAGGGGCTCGGCAGGCCATAGACGGCCTATGAGGTCCTTCATGGCCAGTTCGGCCGCCTGGTGCAATTCGACCAGTTGCTTTAGTTGGTTGCTCAAGGGCATCAGATGTTCGGTCCCAGTATATTGAGACCAGAACAACTCTCTGTCGAGCTCCCTTCTTCGGCCCGGTAGAACTCCGCGGCATCCGATATGCTGCGCGGCAGATCTGCAAACGCTCCTGGAGAGCTCCGAATTCGGGTAAGTAAAAGGAAAGTCTCCTTCACATGCTTGCTTTGCATAATGAATGCCTTACCCGCCGTTATCTTCTTGGCCGCCTGAATCTCCTGGAGGGCCTTTTGGGCTTCGGCCTTGGCATCTTGTGCACTCTGGAGGGACTTTGCAAGCTGGGACTCTTGTGTCTTAGAATCATGCTCCAAGGACTCGTATTTTTTGACGAAATCCTGGAGCTCTTGCTGGACCTCGTCGACTCGGGCCTCTTGCTTCTCGCGCTCGATGCGCTCCTTGGCCGCTTTGTCTTCAGCCTTAGAGAGTGCCTTCCTTAGGGCCACCACTTTAGTCCTGGCCCCTATTAAAGTTCATGATGCTTCTATGAGCTGAGACTGTTCCTTCTTTATCAATATATAGACGGGGTATTATGTACCTTTGTTCTCCTCGAGCTGCCTCTTCATGAGGCCGAGCTCTCCTTCGGTCCGCTCCAGGACCCGCCTCAGTCCGGAGACCTCCGCAGTACGGGCGGCAGTGGCCAGCAGCAACGCCTACTTATTCACATAGACACATTCTGTTAGACTCTTGCAGATGTTATTTGATCCTCTATTCGGCCTTTCCTTCCAAACATCAAACAGAGCATCAGGGGCTACTGTCTATACCGTGATATTTTCATATAATTTTATTACTTACCTCCAAGCCTGTTAGGAGGCTGACGCAGGCTTCGGTCAATCCGCTTTTGGCGGACCGGACCTTCTCAATCACCACACTCATGATGGTGCGGTGCTCTTCGTCAATGGAAGCGCCGCGAAGCGCTTCCAGCAAGTTGTCCGACGCCTCTGGATGGACAAAGGTCATCGGCACAAGCGGCTCGCCCTCCTTAGTGGGGGGCTGCCTGCCTGAATCCGGAACCACTGGAGGTTCCGGCGGGAGGCCAAACTTGTCGCGGCCCTCATCATCAGAATCCATGGGGGTCTTCCCCCCATGTGCCTAGCGTCTGGGATTTCACCTTGGGGCGTCTCCAGAACAGTCCCCCCCTGGTCCGGTATCCTCTGGGACAGCACCTTGGTGTCGTCCGCGGGCCGAGGGGAGGTGGCCGTCGGGAGTGAATCATTGTTCATCACCGACTGACTCAAAGACCTATCCGAGGAGGATACGTTGATGTGGGCTTTGGCCGGACTGCACGATCATGTTTGACATAATAAGAAGCAATAAAGCAATACGTACCGGAAGTATTATAGAGTTCGGATACTTACGACTTCGCTAGGGGCTTGTCCCTGGGCAACCACTCCTCGTCGCTGTAGGCGGCTGTGGTGGAGTGACCCGGAGGGAGGGTCTTTCCCTTCTTGGACCCTTCGGCCTCCCCAGACGGGGCAGCCTTCCTTTTCTTCTCCCCCTGGTTGGGGGGAGGACTTTCCTCTTCCTCCTCCTCGTTTTCGTTGGAGGATCGCGCCTTGGTATCTTTGGACGATGAGTCCGATACAACCTTGCGTAGGAGACCTTTCCTAGTCCCTGTGGCCTTCTTCTTGGGAAGGAATACAACCCTCTCGTGGGCTTCTGGAGTAGGGATGGTCTGCCCTGCGTCTGGGAGCCAGTGCGCGATGTTTGCGGACAGGTATGCGGCTTCCCGGAGCTTCATAATGTCCTCCTCCATAACGGAGGAGACCATCCACTTGCCTTCCGCTCCGGACATGTTTGGAATGGCTTTACATAGAAGGTGAGAACTTGGGCGCTGGAGCTCGAGCGTGCAAGAATGGATGGGCAGGGGAAGAAGAAGGCGTGGGTGAAAAAGAGGAATCCTTATCCCTTTATAAAGGTGGTAGAAACTGTGCGCCTCCCCACTTGCCCTATAAAATCGCTTATTCCCCAAGAGCAGCGATTGATGGCTGTAGGACCTTGAAGTATGACTAGAGGGGGGTGATTAGACTACTTGACCAATAAAAACTTAACCTTTTCCCAATTTTATAGTTTGGCAGATTTTAGCAATTTTAGGACAAGTCAAGCAATCATCACACAATTCAAGCAAGCATGCAAAGAGTGTATAGTCAGCGGAAATTAAAGCATGCAACTTGCAAGAAAGTAAAGGGAAGGGTTTGGAGGATTCAAAAGCAATTAGAGACATAGATGTTTTTGGCGTGGTTCCGATAGGTGGTGCTATCGTACATCCACGTTGATGGAGACTTCAACCCACGAAGGGTAACGGCTGCGCGAGTCCACGGAGGGCTCCACCCACGAAGGGTCCACGAAGTAGCAACCTTGTCTATCCCACCATGGCCGTCACCCATGAAGGACTTGCCTCACTAGCGGTAGATCTTCACGAAGTAGGCGATCTCCTTGCCCTTACAAACTCCTTGGTTCAACTCCACAATCTTGTCGGAGGCTCCCAAGTGACACCTAGCCAATCTAGGAGACACCACTCTCCAAGAAGTAACAAATGGTGCGTTGATGATGAACTCCTTGCTCTTGTGCTTCAAATGATAGTCTCCCCAACACTCAACTCTCTCTCATAGGATTTGGATCTGGTGGACAGAGGGTTTGAGTGGAAAGCAACTTGGTGAAGGCTAGAGATCAAGATTCATATGGTAGGAATGGAATATCTTAGCCTCAACACATGAGTAGGTGGTTCTCTCTCAGAAATGGTAAGTTGGAAGTGTAGGTTTAGTCTGATGGCTCTCTCCATGAATGAAGAGGAGGTGGAGGGGTATATATAGCCTCCACACAAAATCTAATCGTTACACACAATTTACCAAACTTGGTGGGACCGAATAGTTAAACTCGGCCAGACTGATTTAGTAAACCTAGTGACCGTTAGTGATTTTCGGTGGGACTGACATGCATCTCGGTGAGACCGATTCGGTTAGGGTTAGGGCATAACGTAATCTCGGTAAGACCGATTACACAAACTCGGTGAGACCGATTTGGTAATAAGCTTTCCAGAGAGTTGGCCAGGTAAACTCGGTGGGACCGATTTGCTCTTTTCGGTGAGACCGAAATGTTACAAAAAGGAAACAGAGAGTTTACATTGCAATCTCAGTGGGACCGATCGCTCACTTCGGTTAGACCGAAACGTTACGAAGGGAAACAGAGAGATTGCAACCCCATCTCGGTGAGACCGAGATCCCTATTGGTAAGACCGATTTGCTTAGGGTTTGTGGCAGTGGCTATGACTTTTGGAATCGGTGGCGCCGGATAGAAAGAATCGGTGTGGCCGATTTTGGCTTTGGGTTTAGGTCATTTGTGGATGTGGGAAAGTAGTTGAGGGTTTTGGAGCATATCACTAAGCACATGAAGCAAGAGGCTCATTAAGCAACACCTCATCCCTTCTTGATAGTATTGGCTTTTCCTATAGACTCAATGTGATCTTGGATCACTAAAATGTAAAATGAAGAGTCTTGAGCTTTTGAGCTTGAGCCAATCCTTTGTCCTTAGTATTTTGAGGGATCCACTTTCATCATCCATGCCATGCCATTCATTGAGCTTTCCTGAAACAATAGTCTTGGAATAGCATTAGCTCAATGAGCTATATGTTGTTATGAATTACCAAAACCACCTAGGGATAGTTGCACTTTCAATCTCCCCCTTTTTGGTAATTGATGACAACATATAGATCAAAGCTTCAACAAATGATAATAAAATTTAAATAACATCGTCGCTTTGAGAAGTATGTGATAAGCAAGAGCTCCCCCTAAATTTGTGCATAGTTTTAAATTTGCTTTGGACTGCAAATGCACAATGAATTAGGCTCATGGGTTACTCTTCCATGTCACATACATCTTGGTGGAGCGCTCAAAATAATAAACAATGAATACATGCACTCATCACCAAGCATAGTGAGTGATCACATAAGATAGATAGGATAATATCATCAAACATGCATAAGTGTAGCTTATGATCAAACACATGATCATCAATGTCTCACAAGCATAGTATCTCAACCAAAAGCAAACAAAGATTGAAAAACACCAAATAAATCAAGAGAGAACAAAAGCAACACTCTCTCTCTCTCGAAGCCTATGATCTATACATTTTTCTCCCCCTTTGGCAACTAGTTACCAAAAAGTTCATAGAAAATGCATAGTGCTAGATCGACTCTCAGGCTTGATCTTCTGGTGGTGGTGTCCTGATAACCCCTAGGACGAAGGCTTCAGTTGATGTAGAGGGTGCTGGAGTTGATGCTGAAGCTGGTTGCACTGGAGCTGAAGGGGCAGTAGCTGGTGCTGAAGATGTTGCTCTAGTGTCTGTCACTGGCACTGCAACTGACCTCTGGGCTCTGGGCACTCTGGCAAACACATTGGTGTTAGTCTTGCCCTTCCTCTCCTGCATGTCATCCTGCAGCTGCTCCACAACTAACTGAATCTCAGTTACCTTGACATCTAGATCATAGAATTTTTGTTCCATGATTCTTTCCAGGCTCTCCTGGTTTTGAGTTAGGGTGGCCAACCCCTTCTCAATTCTCAGAGATGATGCTATCAAGTAACCAAGCTGCTCCTATTTGGTTTTCAAGAAATATTCAGATGCCTCCTCTTGAGTTGGCATCTTGGCAGCCTTCTCCCTCTTTGCCTTCTCCTTCTTCTCCTGAGCTTGAACTGATTGTGGATCATCTTCATTCATGACAACCTCATTGTCCTCAAAGTCTGGATAAAGTGGAAAGTGTTCCTTATCCAACTGATATTTTCCTGTGCCCATCTTTGAGTTTATCAATTCTTGAATCTGAGGTGCATATCCATAGCTCCTCTTCTGATCTGCTGCAGTCCTCTTGATTGTTTCAATGATCAGGCTCATGACTTTGAACTTCTGTGGCACATCAAACACATGCAACATGTTGATGGCATGCCCTCTGATCATTTTTATGGTCACCAGACTTGGGCAGCAAAGTGTGCCTCAGAATCCAATTTATGGTTGGCAACCCTGACAGCAGAAAGTGAACTGATCCAAAAGTGAAAGTCTCTAGGGCTTTGTCTGGGATCTCCTTGTACATGTGTGCCATGGTATTATGTCCCATTTTCTTCTTGGCATATACATCCAGATCATCATCATTTTCCTTTGGGGCATTTATCAGACTTGCCCATTCTTCTACAGTGGACTGGTACCTTGTACCTTCAGACATCCAAACAATTCTTCCATCTGGGTAAAAATGTGCTCTGGAGTAGAATTGCATGATAAGTTCATCATTCCAATTTGTGAGCTTTTGCCCAACAAAATCTGCAACTCCACAAGCAACAAAGCTGTCTTGCACTCCAGGATAGTGCTGTTCATTTTCCTTGATGAATTTCCAGTCAACCCACCTCATGTCACAAACTATGGGCTTCTTGTCCAACAGAATTGTTTCATAGAAGTCCTGATGTTCCTTTGTATGGAACCTGTAATCAACAGCAGTCCTTCTCCTTGTGGCATATGGATCTGCCATTCTCCACAGTCTCAGCCCTGAATCCTTCCTGATTCTCATGTCCTCGGTCACAGGATGGGCATCATTGTGGTCTGGTATCTTGGGCTTGAGCTTTATTAGAACCAATCCTTCTTCATCTTCCTCCTCAGCAACCTCAGGCACTGGGGCCTTGTTCTTCTCAGCAGCTGGAATACTCCTGGTATTCCTCTTTGGTGCAGACTTGGCCTTGGGGGCAGCTTTGGGTGCTTCCTTGGGCTTAGATGTTGCAGCCCCAGATCTGATTGCATCACCCATAAGCTTTGGTGCCTTTGGTGCTGGTGCAGAAGGCTCTTCCTCTTCCATCATGGAAGGTTGCCCTACAACTCTGGCCATGGTCTTCTTGACCCTTTCCTTCCTCTTCTTGCTTTCATCAACTAGCTCTTTGGGATCAGGATTTTCAGGTAGTTGAGTTGATGCTCTGGCCTTGGGCATAGGTTGCCTTCTTGCAGGCCTTTTAATCTTCATGCCTGGCTTTATATCTTTTGTTGAGCCATATTCCTTCTTGAGCACCACTTTCTTGGAAGTAGCCTCATCTTCCTCAGCTTTGTAGTCCTCATCCTCTGAATCTGAAGTTCTTTTCCTCCTTTGCCTAGTTGCAGCCTTAGGCAAATTGCTAGGAGTACTTCTGCTTCCTTCATCTGAAGTACTGGAGGGACTAGTGCCCTCACTCAAGTCCATCTGCTCTTCTTCCCTGTTCTGGCTGTCACTTTGATCAGACATACTGCAAAAGCTGACTGCTGACCCTGTGAAGAGTTATAGATGAGATAGAAAAGATGAGCATCACAAAATGCAGAGGTTTTTGCAAAAGAATGACTCAAAAATTCAGTCTTAGTTTTCCATAGAAAGCATTTTGGATCCACCGATTTTCAAACTCGGTGATACCGAAGCAGTTTTGGAACCTAAACTGATGATCTCGGTTGGACCGAGTTTCAGTTTGGTGGTACCGAGACTGCTAGGGTTTCACAGAATCCTCAAATCGGTTGCACCGATTAGTAATTCTCGGTCAGACCGAGAGTCACTAGTGCAATGGCATAAGACAAATCGGTGAGACCAAGTTTTTCAACTCGGTGGGTCCGAGATGGTTTCGGCGGAAACCTAAACCTAAAAATTTGAATCATGACTAATCTATGAACTACTTTGGCTGGATAGAAGAGTTTCAATTGTGGCAAGAATCAATATGAAAACAATGTGCCAGGAATCAGACGTGGATAGCACAAAATTAAGTCCATACCCTAACTTGGCGGTGGACTTGCTACGGCGGAAACGGCGGGGACAAAATCCGTTAACGGCGGCGGAGACCAGCGACAGGAGGCTGCTGGCGACAAGGAGACGATCCAGAGACCACGATGGCAGAGCGAGCTGTTGCGCGGGCGAAGGGTTTCGGAGAAATTTCCAAAATTTTGCCCGTGGCTATATATAGCCCAACCCTGTCGGTGTGACCGAGTGGAACAACTCGGTGGCACCGAGATGCATAACTGTGTTCAGTTACAGCAAATCGATGAGACCAAAAAGTTCAAATCGGTTGCACCGAGATTGAAAACTCAGATCAACTTGATGATCTCGGTAGGACCGAAATGGAGGAATCGGTCAGACCGAGAATCACAAAGAGGTTTTGGAAGTTTAAGTCTATGACGAATCGGGGACTCCGAGTGCTCCTCACACAGAGTGGTTCGAATCTGACTTGATCAAATTTTGTGATGTAGCATGAATAGAGTTTGAGACGAGAAAAGCATAGATAGCTAAAGAAGGTTCTTAGGCATTCTTGTCCATCCACTTGGCACACAGAAAAGAACCAAACAAACAAAACAACAAGTGGATGTCCTTGAATGAGTAAAATATGCACCAACATGCTCACACAATAAGATAGCAATTGAAATATGTGGCAAAGCATGCACAACCAATTCTAGCATCTATCAAACAATTGGCGATGACTAGGTCATCTATATATGAGTATATTGACTTAGGAGTCAAATGAGAACATTTGATCATAGGTCATACTCATCGTTTAAGCTCAAGTGGGGTTACCACTTTTACATAATGCATTAATGAGTTCACACCATTAGAGTTGCTTTGACTCAATTATTAGAGTTAAGCTCCCCCTAGATGTGAGATCCCCCCTTAGAGGGATGAACTAACCTTGGGTTTTGTCGATGATGACTTCATGTAGGTGTTGAAGATGTAGATGCTCAATGTTGATGTAGATCATTTGGAGCAATCCTTTGGAGTGAGTTGCACTTTCAACTTGCCTTGTCCCTTGCCTTACCAACATGAGGGTTTGTGACTCCTTGAACTAGTGCAAGATGTGAAAGTTGATTGCACTTGTTCTTGCCAAAATGATATGAGTGAAGAATGTTGGCGGAGTCACCCTCAAGAACTCTCTAGTTCTTCTTCTTCGGGATCCACATCATCTTGATGGGAATCCTTGGAGTTGTAGTTGTACTTGATGAAGTAGAACTTGACATAGTCTTGGGGACCCACTTGAACAAGGCTTTAGGTGCTTCTTCAAATGCATCAATCTCTTCTTGAAGCTTGTCCTTGCCTTTGTTCTTGTGGTCTTGTGGTGGAAGATCATCTTGAGCTTGTGTCCCCTTGAAGGAAGTAGGATCATACTTCTCTTGTTGAGGAACAAACTTTGTCTTGGGGTATTGATCTTCTTCCCACTCAACTCCATTGGCGTTGAACTTTCATTCGAAACCAACACCTTGATTCTTCCGGTGCCTTCCTTGCTTGCGTACAATTTCCTCGAATTGCTTACTCCCGGCAAGGCTCTTGTAAACACCTTTCTCTATAATTCCCTTCAATAAACTATTTTCTTGCTCAAGTGTAACTTGGGCAAGAGAATCATTAGTGGAATCAAGAGAACTACTAGAAGCAACAACATTGAATTTGACATTATTATTGTTACTACTAGAGGAAGTATCTTTCTTGTACTTGTTACTAGACTTGACTTGAGGCATGTAAGTAGATAAGAGTAAACGCTTGGCAATGTAAGAAGAACTTTTCTTGCGGAGATCATCATTGATTGCCTTTAAGAACTCATGCTCTTGCTCAAGATTGAGCTTTTCAAAGCGTAACTTCTCATGAGCCCTTAAAAGTTCTCGATGATCTTCGAAGATAGTTTCATGAGCCAACTTAAGAGTGTTTAGTTCTTTAGTTAGAAGCTCAATTTTCTCCTTATCATTGTCATTCGTTTGATTAGCATGATTAATTGACGTTTCATCATAGTATTCATCACTAGAGTTGTCAACAAGTAAATAATCATCCACAAGCAAGTCATCTTCATCACTATTGAAATCAACATACTCATGATGTGTTACCTTTGGACCTTTGTCCATGAAGCATCTTCCAATTCCTTCATTTGGTGAATCAAATATGTCGTAGGAGTTGGTTGACACAAGTGCTAGACCGGCAACACCTTCATCTTGAGTATGTTCGGAGTCGGAGTGATAGCTTCTCTCGGAGTGATTGTCGGAGTCAGAGCCGGAAACCCATTCACCAACATGAGCTTGATGTCTTTGTTTTGTGTAGCTCCTTGATGACTTGTCCTTCCTTTCCGAATCCTTGCTTCTCCGTGAGGGTCTTCGTTCATAACGATCATCTCTACTCCTCCTCTCTCTTGGTGGTGATTCTTCTCTTTTGCTTCTTCTTTTTGGAGAATCTTCTCTTCTTTTGTAGGGTGTCGTACACTCATTGGAGTAGTGTCCAGGCCTCCCACAATTGTAGCAATTGCGCTCTCGACTAGAAGATCTCTTGTCATGATAAGACCTTGACTTGGAGCTTCTTTCTTTGCTTCTACTCTTGTAGAATTTGTTGAAGTTCTTCACCATTAAGCTCAATTCTTCATTGAAGGTTTGTTTCTCACTTGATGATGTGGGGGCTTCACTTGAGGCTTTGTAAGCACCACTTGACTTGTTGTGAAGTTCCTCCTTATCCTTGAGTGACATCTCATGAGCAACAATTCTTCCAATGACTTCTGTTGGCTTGAGATCTTTGTAGTTTGGCATCATTTGGATCAATGTGCACACGGTATCATACTTTCCATCCAATGCTCTTAGGATTTTCTTGATGATGAATTTGTTGGTCATCTCTTCACTCCCTAAGCCGGCAATCTCATTTGTGATAAGAGAAAGCCTAGAGTACATTTCAGCGACACCTTCACCATCCTTCATTTTGAACTTGTCAAGCTGACTTTGGAGCACATCCAACTTGGATTACTTGACGGACTCGGTACCTTCGTGCATATCAATCAAAGTATCCCAAATTTCCTTTGCATTCTCAAGACAGCTGATTTTATTGAACTCTTCGGGGCACAACCCGTTGAAGATGATATCACAAGCTTGAGCGTTGTATTGCAGCATCTTCAATTCTTCCACATTTGCTTCACGGTTCGGTTCTCTCCCATCAAAGAATTCATCTTGCAAGCCAATACAAATAATTGCCCAAACGGCGGGGTTATGTCCAAGAATATGCATTTTCATCTTATGCTTCCAACTAGCAAAATTAGTACCATCAAAGTAAGGACCTCTACAGTGATAATTTCCCTCGCTAGACGCCATACTCTCCTATGTTGTGAAACCAAGGCTATGACCACCAAAAGCTATGGAAATCAAAGCAAATGGAGACCAAAGCTCTGGTGCCACTTGTAGGACCTTGAAGTATGTCTAGAGGGGGGTGATTAGACTACTTGACCAATAAAAACTTAACCTTTTCCCAATTTTATAGTTTGGCAGATTTTAGCTATTTTAGGACAAGTCAAGCAATCATCACACAATTCAAGCAAGCACGCAAAGAGTGTATAGGCAGCGGAAATTAAAGCATGCAACTTGCAAGAAATTAAAGGGAAGGGTTTGGAGGATTCAAACACAATTAGAGACATAGATGTTTTTGGCGTGGTTCCGATAGGTGGTGCTATCGTACATCCACGTTGATGGAGACTTCAACCCACGAAGGGTAACGGCTGCGCGAGTCCACGGAGGGCTCCACCCACGAAGGGTCCACGAAGTAGCAACCTTGTCTATCCCACCATGGCCGTCGCCCACGAAGGACTTGCCTCACTAGCGGTAGATCTTCACGAAGTAGGCGATCTCCTTGCCCTTACAAACTCCTTGGTTCAACTCCACAATCTTGTCGGAGGCTCCCAAGTGACACCTAGCCAATCTAGGAGACACCACTCTCCAAGAAGTAACAAATGGTGTGTTGATGATGAACTTCTTGCTCTTGTGCTTCAAATGATAGTCTCCCCGACACTCAACTCTCTCTCATAGGATTTGGATCTGGTGGAAAGAGGGTTTGAGTGGAAAGCAACTTGGGGAAGGCTAGAGATCAAGATTCATATGGTAGGAATGGAATATCTTGGCCTCAACACATGAGTAGGTGGTTCTCTCTCAGAAATGGTAAGTTGGAAGTGTAGGTTAGTCTGATGGCTCTCTCCATGAATGAAGAGGAGGTGGAGGGGTATATATAGCCTCCACACAAAATCTAACCGTTACACACAATTTACCAAACTCGGTGGGACCGAATAGTTAAACTCGGTTGGACCGATTTAGTAAACCTAGTGACCGTTAGTGATTTTCGGTGGGACTGACATGCATCTCGGTGAGACCGATTCGGTTAGGGTTAGGGCATAACGTAATCTCGGTAAGACCGATTACACAAACTCGGTGAGACCGATTTGGTAATAAGCTTTCTAGAGAGTTGGTCAGGTAAACTTGGTGGGACCGATTTGCTCTTTTCGGTGAGACCAAAATGTTACAAAAAGTAAACAGAGAGTTTACATTGCAATCTCGGTGGGACCGATCGCTCACTTCGGTTAGACCGAAACGTTACGAAGGGAAACAGAGAGATTGCAACCCCATCTCGGTGAGACCGAGATCCCTATCGATAAGACCGATTTGCTTAGGGTTTGTGGCAGTGGCTATGACTTTTGGAATCGGTGGCGCCGGATAGAAAGAATCGGTGTGACCGATTTTGGCTTTGGGTTTAGGTCATTTGTGGATGTGGGAAAGTAGTTGAGGGTTTTGGAGCATATCACTAAGCACATGAAGCAAGAGGCTCATTAAGCAACACCTCATCCCTTCTTGATAGTATTGGCTTTTCCTATAGACTCAATGTGATCTTGGATCACTAAAATGTAAAATGAAGAGTCTTGAGATTTTGAGCTTGAGCCAATCCTTTGTCCTTAGTATTTTGAGGGATCCACTTTCATCATCCATGCCATGCCATTCATTGAGCTTTCCTGAAACAATAGCCTTGGAATAGCATTAGCTCAATGAGCTATATGTTGTTATGAATTACCAAAACCACCTAGGGATAGTTGCACTTTCAATGGCGCGGTTGGGTTACCCACACCCGTATTGATGAGAATCCCGTGATAAGGGGACATGATCTCTGCTTGGACAAAACATGCCAAGGAAACTGCCTCGCAATATGTGCAGTGATGACCCATAGGTATAGGGGATCTATCGTAGTACGTTCAATAAGTAAGAGTGTCGAACACGACGAGGAGCAGAAGGAAATGACAAGCGGTTTTCAGCAAGGTATTCTCTGCAAGCACTGCAATTATAGGTAACAAATAGTTTTGTGATAAGATAATTTGTAACGGGTAACAAGTAATGAAAGTAAATAAAGTGCAGCAAGGTGGCCCAATCCTTTTTGTAGCAAAGGACAAGCCTGGACAATTTCTTATAATGAGAAAAGCGCTCCCGAGGACACATGGGAATTATCGTCAAGCTAGTTTTCATCACGCTCATATGATTCGCTTTCGGTACTTTGATAATTTGATATGTGGGTGGACCGGTGCTTGGGTACTGCCCTTTCTTGGACAGGCATCCCACTTATGATTAACCCCTATTGCAAGCATCCGCAACTACAAAAGAGGTATTAAGGTAAACCTAACCATAGCATGAAACTAGTGGATCCAAATCAGCCCTTACGAAGCAACGCATAAACTAGGGTTTAAGCTTCTGTCACTCTAGCAACCCATCATCTACTTATTACTTCCCAATGCCTTCCTCTAGGTCCAGATAATGGTGAAGTGTCATTCAGCTGACGTTCACATAACACCACTAGAGGAGAGACAACATACATCTCATCAAAGTATCAAACGAATACCAAATTTCACATGACTACTAATAGCAAGACTTCACCCATGTCCTCAGGAACAAACGTAACTACTCACGAAGCATATTAATGTTCCTGATCAGAGGATTATTAATATGCATTAAGGATCTGAACATATGATCTTCCACCAAGTAAACCAATTAGCATCAACTACAAGGAGTAATCAACACTACTAGCAACCCACAGGTACCAATTTGTGGTTTTGATACAAGATTGGATACAAGAGATGAACTAGGGTTTTGAAAGGAGACGGTACTGGTGAAGATGTTGATGGAGATTGACCCCCTCCCGATGAGAGGATCGTTGGTGATGATGATGGTGATGAATTCCCCCTCCCGGAGGGAAGTTTCCCCGGCAGAACAGCTCCGCCAGAGCCCTAGATTGGTTCCGCCTCGTGGCGGCGGAGTTTCGTCCCGTAAGCTTGCTTATGATTTTGTTCCAGTGTAAAAGCCTTCATATAGTAGAAGATGGGCACCGGAGGGCCACCAGGGGGCCCAGGAGACAGGGGGCGCACCTAGTAGGGGGGGTGCCCCCACCCTCCTGGCCAGGGTGTGGGCCCCCTCTAGTATTTTCTTCGCTCAAAAATTCTTATTAATTCCAAAAGTAACTTCCGTGGAGTTTCACGATTTTTGGAGCTGTGCAGAATAGGTTCCCAATATTTGCTTCTTTTCCAGCCAGAATCCCAGCAGTCGGCATTCTCCCTCTTCATGATAAACCTTGTAAAATAAGAGAGAATAGCCATAAGTATTGTGACATAATGTGTAATAACAGCCCATAATGCAACAAATATTGATATAAAAGCATGATGCAAAATGGACGTATCAACTCCCCCAAGCTTAGACCTCGCTTGTCCTCAAGCAGAAGCCGAAATCGAAAAATATGTCCACATGTTTAGAGATAGAGGTGTCGATAAAAATAGAATACAAACATGAGGGCATCGTGATCATTCTTATAACAGCAACATATATAGATTTTTTCATATGATTTCTTATGCTCAAGTAACAATCTATTCACAATGTCAAGTATGGATCATAAACTATATTGACAACTAGCAAACTATAATCTTAGTCATTGAGGCAATTGTAATTTATCATAACATCAGAAAGAGTCAAGAATAGAGCTTTTCAGCAAGTCCACATACTCAACTATCATGTAGTCTTCTACAATTGCTAACACTCACGCAATACTTATGGTTATGGAGTTTTAATCGGACACTGAGAAAGATAAGGGCTTATAGTTTCACCTCCCAACGTATTCACCTTTGGGTGATGTCAACAATAATAGTTCATGCTAACTTACATCCAATTGGATATATATATCGGGATCTTTCCAACACGAGGTGCTTGCCAAAGGATAAATTGAAAAAGGGAAAGGTAAAGATCACCGTGACTCTTGCATAAAGTAAAGACATAAAGTAAAAGGTAGGCCCTTCGCAGAGGGAAGCAGAGGTTTTCATGTGCTTTTAGGGTTGGATGCACAAAATCTTAATGCAAAAGAACATCACTTTATATTGCCACTTGTGATATGAACCTTTATTATGCAGTCCATCGCTTTTATTACTTCCATATCACACGATCGTATAAAGCTTATTTTCTCAACACTAATAAGTCATACATATTTAGAGAGCAATTTTTTATTGCTTGCAACATGAGAACTTACTTGAAGGATCTTACTCAATCCATAGGTGGGTATGGTGGACTCTCATGGCAAAACTAGGTTTATGGATATTTGGAAGCACAAGTAGTATCTCTACTTGGTGCAAGGAATTTGTGGCTAGCATGAGGGGGAAAGGCAAGCTCAACATGTTGGGAAGATCAATTACAATATACTTTAACTAAGATGTGAGAGAACATAAACCATTACGTTGTCTTCCTTGTCCAACGTCAACTCTTTAGCATGTCGTACTTAATGAGTGCTCACAATCATAAAAGATGTCCAAGATAGTATATTTATATGTGAAAACCTCTCTTTCTTTATTACTTCCTATTAATTGCAATGATGACCAAAACTACGTTTGTCAACTCTCAACAACTTTTATGCCTCATACTCTTTATATGTGAAGTCATTACTATCCATAAGATCAATATGAACTCTTTTATTCTTTTTATTCTTTCTACTTTCTCAAGATCATAGCAAGATAGCAAAGCCCTTGACTCGATACTAATCTTTATTATAGATAGCTCACGGACTCGATTACATAAAGAGATCACAAAGCAAAACTCAAAACTAATTCATACCAAAACTTCAATCTACTAGATCAAGATATTACTAAAAGGATCGAACTAAGTAAAAGGGTAAAGATAGGAGTGTGATGATGATACGATACCGGGGCACCTCCCCCAAGCTTGGCAGTTGCCAAGGGGAGTGCCCATACCCATGTGATTATGTCCTCGGAGGTGATGAAGGTGTTGTTGGTGATGTAGGCTTCCTCCTCAACTTACGTTTGAGAATGGAATTTTGCTCCCTTAGATCATCGATCTCCTGTTCAAGGGTTAATATCCTTTTGCATAGTTCCTTTATTTTCCTGCAAGAGACAAAAAGGGATAAACTCGATCTTGGGCTTCTTTGCCCTATCAGGGAGGCTTGACTTTTTAAACTCCACATGCATGTCCCCAGGTTGAGGTAACGGGACTTCGTCTTCGTCTGAGCTCGTCTCCTCCTTTCCTTTAGGCTCGTAGTCTTCTTCTTCCTCAGTGGTCCAGCCACCATGCTCCAAGTCCTTGTAGACCATAGGGTCTGCAAGGTAATCAGCCACATATCTCTCTCCCTCCGAATCCTAGGACGACATATTGCTCCAATCTGTGGCAGAAACAGCTCAAAACGAAAACAGAAGATTTTTGCGTGATACGGTGGTCAAAACCTTCGGGAGATTATATAATGAATTTTTACCGACCCAGAGAAGTAACGTGCAAGTAAACGGAGTCCGGGAGGCACATGAGGTGCCCACGAGACAGGGGGCGTGCCTAGTAAGGGTGGGCGCGCCCTCCACCCTCGTGGAGGCCTCGTGTCCTTCCCGGATTACTTCTTTCTTTCCAAAATTCTTAAATATTCCAAAACGGAGGAAAATTGCCATTAGAATTGTTTTGGAGTCGGTTTACTTACTGTACCACATACCTATTCCTTTTCGGAGTCTGAAACATTCTGGAAAGTGTCCCTTATGTATTCCTCCAGGGTTACAGTCTCAATAATATTAGTTTCAACATTGATAGGATTACCTGAGATATAATGTTTGATTCTTTGACCGTTCACCACCTTCGAAGTTGTTGATTTTTATGGCACCGGAACGATAGACCTCCTTGATAACGTAAGGACCTTCCAATTTAGAGAGAAGTTTTCCTGCAAAAAATCTTAAACGAGAGTTGAATAGCAACACATAATCACCTACGTTAAATTCGCGCTTTTGTATTCTTTTGTCATGCCATCTTTTGACTTTTTCTTTGAATAGTTTGGCACTCTCATAGGCTTGGGTTCTCCATTCATCAAGTGAGCTAATATCAAATAACCTCATCTCACCAGCAAGTTTTAAGTCATAGTTGAGCTCTTTAATAGCCCAATATGCTTTATGTTCAAGTTCAAGAGGTAAGTGACAAGCTTTTCCATAAACCATTTTATACGGAGACATACCCATAGGATTTTTATATGCAGTTCTATAGGCCCATAATGCATCATCAAGTTTCTTGGACCAATTCTTTCTAGATCTATTCATGGTCTTTTGCAAAATTAATTTGAGCTCTCTATTGCTCAACTCTACTTGACCGCTAGACTGTGGGTGATAAGGAGATGCAATTCTATGATTAACATCGTACTTAGCAAGCATTTTAAGAAAAGCACCATGAATAAAATGTGAACCACCATCAGTCATAAGATATCTAGGGACTCCAAACCTCGGAAAAATAACTTCTTTAAGCATCTTAATATAAGTGTTATGATCAGCACTACTAGTTGGAATAGCTTCTACCCACTTAGTAACGTAATCAACAGCAAGTAAAATATGTGTGTATCCATTAGAGGCAGGAAAAGGTCCCATATAATCAAAGCCCCAAACATCAAATGGTTCAATAACAAGAGAATAGTTCATAGGCATTTCTTGACGTCTACTAATATTAGCAATTCTTTGACATTCATCACAAGACAAGACAAACTTACGAGCATCTTTGAAGAGAGTAGGCCAATAAAAACCGGATTGCAATACCTTATGTGCAGTTCTATCTCCAACGTGGTTTCCTCCATATGGTTCAGAGTAACACTTGCGTAGGATTTGTTCCTGTTCATGCTCAGGTACACAACGTCTAATAACACCATCTACTCCTTCTTTATAAAGGTGTGGGTCATCCAAGAAGTAATGTCTTAAATCATAAAAGAACTTTTTCTTTTGCTGGTATGTGAAACTAGGTGGTATAAATTTAGGAACAATGTAATTAGCATAATCAGCATACCAAGGAGCAGCACGAGAAGCATTAACGACCGCTAATTGTTCATCAGGAAAGCTATCATCAATAGGTAGTGGGTCCATCAAGAACATTCTCTAATCTAGACAAGTTGTCTACAACGGGGTTCTCAGCTCCCTTTCTATCAATAATATGCATATCAAATTCTTGGAGCAAGAGAACCCATCTAATAAGTCTAGGCTTGGCATCTTTATTTTCCATAAGATATTTAATAGCAGCATGATCAGTGTGGATAGTAACTTTAGAATCAACAATATAAGGTCTGAACTTATCACATGCAAATACAACTGCTAAGAATTCTTTTTCAGTAGTAGCATAATTTCTCTGGGCAGTTGATGACCCACAAGTATAGGGGATCTATCATAGTCCTTTCGATAAGTAAGAGTGTCGAACCCAACGAGGAGCAGAAGGAAATGATAAGCAGTTTCCAGTAAGGTTTTCTCTGCAAGCACTGAAATAGTAGGTGATAGATAGTTTTGTGATGAGATAAATAGTAACGAGCAAAAAGCAAATAAAGTAAATAAAGTGCAGCAAGGGTGCCCAATCCTTTATGTAGCAAAGGATAAGCCTAGACAAATTCTAATAATGAAGAAGGAGCTCCCGAGGACACATTGGGAATTATCGTCAAGCTAGTTTTCATCATGTTCGTAAGATTCGTGTTCAGTACTTTGATAATTTGATATGTGGATGGACCGGCACTTGGGTACTGCCCTAAATTTTACAAGCATCCCACTTATGATTAATCCCTATTGCAAGCATCCGCAACTACAAAAAGGAGTATTAAGGTAAACCTAACCACAACATTAAACATATGGGTCCATATCAACCCCTTACGAAGTAACGCATAAACTAGGGTTTAAGCTTCTGTCACTCTAGCAACCCATCATCTACTTATTACTTCCCTATGCCTTCCTCTAGGCCCAAATAATGGTGAAGTGTCATGTAGTCGACGTTCACATAACACCATTAGAGGAAAGACAACATACATCTCATCAAAATATCGAACGAATACCAAATTCACATGACTACTAATAGCAAGACTTCACCCATGTCCTCGGGAACAAACGTAACTACTCACAAAGCATATTCATGTTCATAATCAAAGGGGTAATAATATGCATAAAGGAACTGAACATATGATCTTCCACCAAGTAAACCAATTAGCATCAACTACAAGGAGTAATCAACACTACTAGCAACCCACAGGTACCAATTTGTTGTTTTGATACAAGATTGGATACAAGAGATGAACTAGGGTTTTGAAAGGAGACGGTACTGGTGAAGATGTTGATGGAGATTGACCCCCTCCCGATGAGAGGATCGTTGGTGATGACGTTGGTGATGATTTCCCCCTCGTGGAGGGAAGTGTCCCCGGCAGAACAGCTCCGCCAGAGCCCTATATTGATTCCGCCAAGGTTCCGCCTCGTGGCGGCGGAGTTTCGTCCCGTAAGCTTGCCCACGATTTTTTCCAGGGTAAAACTGATGGTATAGCAGAGGATGGATGCCAGAGGCCCACCAGGGGGCCCAGGAGATAGGGGGTCGTGCCCTACAGGGGGGGGCTGTCTCCTGGACAGGGTGTGGGCCCCCTGGCCAATTTCTTTTGCTCATAAATTCTTATTAAATCCAAAAAGTTGTTTTGTGGAGTTTCAGGACGTTTGGACTTGTGCAGAATAGGTTTCCAACGTTTGCTCCTTTTCCAGCCAGAATTCCAGCTGCCGGCATTCCCCCTCTTCATGGTAAACCTTGTAAAATAAGAGAGAATAGACATATGTAATGAGATATAATGTGTAATAACAGCCCATAATGCAATAAATATTAATATAAAAGCATGATGCAAAATGGACGTATCAACTCCCCCAAGCTTAGACCTCGCTTGTCCTCAAGCGGAAGCCGAAATCAAAAAATATGTCCACATGTTTAGAGATAGAGGTGTCGATAAAAATAAAATACGGACATGAGGGCATCATGATCATTCTAATAACAGTAACATATATAGATTTTGTCATATGATTTCCTATGCTCAAGTAATAAGCAATTCACAATGTCAAGTATGGTTCAAAAACTTCATTGGGAACTAACAAACTATAATCTCAGTCATTGAAGAAATTGCAATTTATCATAACATCAGAAAGAGTCA
This sequence comes from Triticum aestivum, assembly GCF_018294505.1. Classification (NCBI taxonomy): domain Eukaryota; kingdom Viridiplantae; phylum Streptophyta; class Magnoliopsida; order Poales; family Poaceae; genus Triticum; species Triticum aestivum. The sequence continues at coordinate 533,798,699 of NC_057798.1, forward strand.
ATAATAGAGCTTTTCAACAAGCTCACATACTCAACTATCTCGTAGTCTCCCATAATTGCTAACACTCACGCAATACTTGTGGTTATAGAGTTTCAGCCGGACACTAAGAAAGATAGGGGCTTATTGTGTTGCCTCCCAACATATTCACCTTTAGGTGATGTCAACAATAATAGCCTATGCCAACTTACATCCAATTAGATATATGTATCATGATCTTTCAAACACGAGGTGCTTGCCAAAGGATAAAATGAAAAAGGGGAAAAGTGAGGATCACCTTGACTCAAGCATAAAGTAAAAACATAAAGTAAAATATAGGCCCTTCGCAGAGGGAAGCAGAGGTTGTCATGCGCGTTTAGGGTTGATGCACGAAATCTTAATGCAAAAGAACGTCACTTTACATTGCCCCTTCTATGTCGACCTTTATTATGCAATCTGTCGCTTTTATTACTTCCACAACAAGTTCGTACAAATCTTATTTTCTCTGCACTAATAAGTCATACATATTTAGAGAGCAATTTTTATTGCTTGCACCGATGACAACTTACTTGAAGGATCTTACTCAATCCATAGGTAGGTATGGTGGACTCTCATGGCAAAACTGGGTTTGAGGATATTTGGAAGCACAAGTAGTATCTCTACTTAGTGCAAGGAATTTGGCTAGCAAGAGGGGGAAAGGCAAGCTAAACATGTTTGGAAGGTCAATGACAATATACTTTAACTGAGATGTCGGAAAACATAAACCATTATGTTGTCTTCCTTGTCCAACATCAAATCTTTTAGCATTTCATACTTAATGAGTGCTTCACAATCATAAAAGATGTCCAAGATAATATATTTATATGTGAACCCCTCTTTCCTTATCACTTCCTATTAATTGCAACGATGACCAAGGCTACGTTCATCAACTCTCAACAATTTTTATGCCTCATACTTTCTATGTGTGAAATTATCACTATCCATAAGATCAATATGAACTCTTTTGTTCTTTCTACTTTCTCAAGATCATAGCAACATAGCAAAGCCCTTGACTCAACACTAATCTTTATTATAGATAGCACACAGACTCGCTTACATAAAGAGATCACAATGCAAAACTCAAAACTACTTGATATCAAAACTTCAATCTACTAGATCAAGATACTACTAAAAGGATCAAACTAAATAAAGCGGTAAAGATAGGAGTGTGATGGTGATACGATACCGGGGCACCTCCCCCAAGCTTGGTAGTTGCCAAGGGGAGTGCCCATACCCATGTGATTATTTCTTCGGAGGTGGTGAAGTGGGAGTTGTTGATGATGTAGGCTTGTCGTCCGTCTTCCAAGGCATAGGCTCTCCATCATAAAAGGATGATCGAGTCTCCAGGATCCTTAAATCTGCAGCCAAACTCATTATCTTGAATCTATATTCATACTCACAGTTCTGGTTTTGCAGGTCATGAATCTGGGCTTGGAGGTGCTCGATTTTTTCTTGAAGCTTGAAGATGGTCTCCCGAATGACGTTGGCATCCAGCTTGTGGTTGTTGGTGAACTCCGTGATCACCATCTGGTTGGCGTTGAGTCCACGCTCCACCATACCTTGACACTTGAAAACTTCTTGCTCCATGGCTTCGAGCTTTGTCTCCATGCTCCCGGTACGCCTTGGTCCCTCCACATCGCGGATGTGCAGCACCCCCTCACACATCTCAATGGTTTGAGGGTGATGCAGCACCTCCGCGAGATAGGGCTTGATAACCCTCTCGAAAAACTTGTCCTTGGGAGCGCTTGGAGACAACATGATGCTCTAGATCTGAAACAGAAAACAGCTCGAAACGAAAACAGATGATATTTGCGTGATACGGTGGTCAAAACCTTCGAGAGTATATATAATGAATTTTTACCGACCAAAATACATAACATACAAGAAAATGGAGTCCGAGAGGCACACGAGGTGCCTACGAGATATGGGGCGCGACCTACAAAGGGGGCGCGGCCTCCTCTCTCGTGAGAGCCTCGTGTCCCTTTGGGACTACTTCTTTCTTCCTAAAATTCTTAAATAATCCAAAACTAATAAAAATTGCCATTAGAGTTGTTTTGGAGTCGGTTTACTTACCGTACCACGTACCTATGCCTTTTCGGAGTCTGGAACATTCTGGAAAGTGTCTCTTATGTATTCCTCAGGGGTTATGGTTTCAATAATATTAGTTTCAACATTGATAGAATTACCTGAAATATAATGTTTAATTCTTTGACCGTTAACCACCCTCGGATTTGTGCCTTCGAAGTTGTTGATTTTTATAGCACCAGAACGATAGACCTCCTCGATAACGTAGGGACCTTCCCATTTTGAGAGAAGTTTTCCTGCAAAAAATCTTAAACGAGAGTTGAATAATAACACATAATCTCCTACGTTAAACTCACGCTTTTGTATCCTCTTATCATGCCAGCGTTTGACTTTTTCTTTGAAAAGCTTGGCATTCTCATATGCTTGGGTTCTCCATTCATCAAGTGAGCTAATGTCAAACAACCTCTTCTCACCGGCAAGTTTGAAGTCATAATTGAGCTCTTTAATAGCACAATATGCTTTATGTTCAAGTTTAAGAGGTAAATGACATGCTTTTCCATAAACCATCCTATATGGAGACATACCCATAGGATTTTTGTATGCAGTTCTATAGGCCCATAATGCATCATCAAGTTTTTTGGACCAATTCTTTCTTGATCTATTCACAATCTTTTGCAAAATTAATTTGAGCTCTCTATTGCTCAACTCTACTTGACCACTAGACTGCGGGTGATAAGGAGATGTGATTCTATGATTGACATCATACTTAGCAAGCATCTTACGGAAAGCACCATGAATAAAGTGTGAACCACCATTAGCCATAAAATATCTAGGGACTCCAAACCTTGGAAAAATAACTTCTTTAAGCATTTTAATAGAAGTGTTATGATCAGCACTACTAGTTGGAATAGCTTCTACCCACTTAGTAACGTAATCAACAGCAACTAAAATATGTGTATAACCATTGGAGGCAGGAAAAGGTCCCATATAATCAAAGCCCCAAACATCAAATGGTTCAATAACAAGAGAATAATTCATAGGCATTTCTTGACGTCTACTAATGTTACCTATTCTTTGACATTCATCACAAGATAAGACAAACTTACGAGTGTCTTTGAAGAGAGTAGGCCAATAAATACCTGATTGTAGTACCTTGTGTGCAGTTCTATCTCCAGCGTGGTGTCCTCCATAAGATTCAGAGTGACACTTACGTAGGATTTGTTCCTGTTCATGCTCAGGCACACAACGTCTAATAATACCATCTACTCCTTCTTTATAAAGATGTGGATCATCCCAGAAGTAATGTCTTAAATCATAAAATAACTTTTTCTTTTGCTGGTATGTGAAACTAGGCAGTATATATTTAGCAACAATGTAATTAGCATAATCAGCATACCAAGGAGCAGTACGAGAAGCATTGACAACCGCTAATTGTTCATTAGGAAAACTATCATTAATAGGCAGTGGGTCATCAAGAACATTCTCTAACCTAGACAAGTTGTCTGCAACGGGGTTCTCAGCTCCCTTTCTATCAATAATATGCAAGTCAAATTCTTGGAGTAAGAGAACCCATCTAATGAGTCTAGGCTTAGCATCTTTCTTTTCCATAAGATATTTAATAGCAGCATGATCAGTGTGAATAGTAACTTTGGAATCAACAATATAAGGTCTAAACTTATCACATGCAAACACAACTGCTAAGAACTCTTTTTCAGTAGTAGCATAATTTCTCTGGGCAGTATCAAGAGTCTTACTAGCATACTGGATAACATTCAATTTCTTATCGACTCTTTGCCCTAAAACAGCACCTACATCATAATCACTAGCATCGCACATAAGTTCAAAAGGTAAATTCCAATCAGGTGGCTGAACAATAGGTGCAGTGATCAAGGCTTTCTTAAGTGTTTCAAATGCTTCTACACAATCATCATCAAAGACAAAAGGAATATCTTTTTGCAATAAATTAGTCAGAGGCCTAGAGATTTTAGAAAAGTCCTTAATGAACCTCCTATAAAAGCCGGCATGACCAAGGAAACTTCTTATACCTTTTATGTCCTTGGGACATGGCATCTTTTCAATAGCATCAACTTTGGCTTTATCAACTTCAATACCTCTCTCAGAGATCTTGTGCCCCAGGACAATGCCTTCATTAATCATAAAGTGACACTTTTCCCAATTCAGGACGAGACTAGTGTCTTCGCACCTCTGCAAAACTCGATCAAGGTTGCTCAAACAATCATCAAAAGAGGATCCATAGACGGAGAAGTCATCCATGAATACCTCACAAATCTTTTCACAAAAATCAGAAAATATAGCCATCATGCATCTTTGAAAGGTAGCAGGTGCATTACATAAACCAAAAGGCATATGTCTATAAGCAAAAGTACCAAAAGGCAAGTAAAAGTAGTTTTAGATTGATCCTTCGCGGACACAGGTATTTGAGAGAAGCCAGAATAACCATCTAGAAAGCAAAAATGTGTGTGTTTGGATAGCCTTTCTAGCATTTGATCAATAAAAGGTAAAGGGTAATGATCTTTCTTAGTAGCTTTATTTAACTTGTAGAAATCAATTACCATCCTATAGCCTATAATAATTCTTTGCGGGATCAATTCATCTTTATCATTAGGAACAACGGTAATACCTCCCTTTTTAGGGACACAATGGATAGGGCTTACCCATTCACTATCAGCAACGGGATAAATAATACCTGCCTCAAGGAGTTTTAGAATCTCCTTTCTTACCACTTCCTTCATTTTGGGATTTAATCATCTTTGAGGATCTCTAACTAGTTTGGCATCTTTCTCCACTGAAATTTTGTGTTGAGATAATGTGGGACTAATGCCCTTAAGATCGTCCAGGGTATATCCAATAGCAGCTCGGTGCTTCTTCAGAGTTTTCAATAATCTTTCTTCTTCTTTCTCTGAAAGGTTAGCACTAACAATAACAGGATATATTTCTTTTTCATCAAGATAAGCATACTTGAGATTATCAGGTAAGGGTTTGAGTTCGAACACGGGATCACCCTTGGGTGGAGGGGGATCCCCAAGAATTTCAACGGGAAGGTTATGTTCTAGCATAGGTTCTTGTTTAAGGAACACTTCATCTATTTCTTCCATTTCCTTCATAAACATATCGTTTTCGTGGTCTAACAAATATTGTTCTAACGGATCAGTTGGAGGAACAGCAATGGAAGCAAGACCAATAATTTCATCCTTACTAGGTGGTTCCCTTTCACGAGGTTGTCTACTAAACTTAGCAAAACTAAACTCATGAGACATACCATCTATGCCAACAGTGACAATATTCTTTTCACAATTAATCTTAGCACTAGCAGTATTCAAGAAGGGTCTACCAAAAATAATGGGACAAAAATCATCTTGTGGGGAACCAAGAACAAGAAAATCAGTAGGGTATTTAATCTTCCCACACAAGACTTCAACATCTCTAACAATACCAATAGATTTAATGGTGTCCCTATTAGCAAGCTTAATAGTAACATCAATGCCTTCTAATTCAACAGGCGCAATATCGTGCATAATTTCTTTATAAAGATCATAAGGTATCGCATTAGCACTAGCACCCATATCACATAAGCCATGATAACAATGATCTCCTATTTTAACAGAAATAACAGGCGTGCCTACAACAGGTCTACGTGTCTTAGTATCGGGTCTAGCAATATTAGCAGTTTCACCTGAGAAAGAGATAACATGCCCATCTAAGTCCTCATCCAAGAGATCTTTAATCATAGCAATACCAGGTTCAACATTAATTTTCTCAGGAGGTGTATAGGTCCTAGTATTACTCTTACGAACAATAGTCGAATCTTTAACATGATCTTTTATCCTAACAGGAAAAGGAGGTTTTTCGACATAAGCAGTAGGAATAATAGGATCACCATATGTAATAGTCTTTTCTTTGACTGTAATAGGTGCAACTACTTTCACTTCAACATGAGGATTATATTTAAACCACTTCTCTTTAGGGAGATCAACGTGAGTAGCAAAAGTTTCACAAAAAGTAGCTACTATCTCCGAGTCAAGTCCATACTTAGATCTCAATCCACGGAAAGCATCGGTATCCATAAAAGATTTAACACAATCGAACTTAGGTGTCATACCTGACTCCTTACCATCGTCGGAACCCCAATCTTCAGAGTTGCGTTTAATTCTTTCCAATAAGTCCCATTTGAAATCAATAGTCTTTAGCATATAGGAACCAGCACAGGAAGTATCGAGCAGGTTGCAATTATTAAGAGAAAGTCGAGCATAAAAATTCTGAATAATCATTTCCCGAGAGAGCTCATGATTGGGGCATGAATATAACATTGACTTAAGCCTCCTGCAAGCTTGAGCGATGCTTTCTCCTTCGTGACGCCAAAAATTATATATGTAATTACGATCACGATGAACAAGATGCATAGGATAGAACTTCTGGTGAAATTCCAACTTCAGTCGCTTATAATTCCAAAATCTCGTATCATCACATAGCCTATACCATGTCATTGCATCTCCCTTCAAATATAAAGGGAAGACCTTCCTTTTGACAACATCATCGGGGATACCTACAAGATTAAATAATCCACAAACTTCATCCACAAAGATAAGGTGTAAGTCGGGATGCAATGTTCCGTCTCCTGCAAAAGGATTAGGTAGCAGTTTTTCTATCATACCCAAAGGAATCTCAAAGTGAATATTTTCATAAGGTTCAGTAGGTTGAGGAGCATCTCTTTGCTCTTCTGGTTGGGGTGAAGATACCCCAAACAAGCCCCTCAAAGGATTAGTTTCCATAGTGACAAGTAACAGAAAATTTCAGCACACTATATAAATGTTTCCTTACCAAGTTCCACTCACCAAAAGCGCTACACTCCCCGGCAACAGCGCCAGAAAAGAGTCTTGATGACCCACAAGTATAGGGGATATATCATAGTCCTTTTGATAAGTAAGAGTGTCGAACCCAACGAGGAGCAGAAGGAAATGATAAGCAGTTTTCAGTAAGGTTTTCTCTGCAAGCACTGAAATAGTAGGTGATAGATAGTTTTGTGATGAGATAAATAGTAACGAGAAAAAAGCAAATAAAGTAAATAAAGTACAGCAAGGGTGCACAATCCTTTATGTAGCAAAGGATAAGCCTGGACAAATTCTAATAATGAAGAAGGAGCTCCCGAGGACACATTGGGAATTATCGTCAAGCTAGTTTTCATCACGTTCGTAAGATTCGCGTTCAGTACTTTGATAATTTGATATGTGGGTGGACCGGCACTTGGGTACTGCCCTAACTTGGACAAGCATCCCACTTATGATTAACCCCTATTGCAAGCATCCGCAACTACAAAAAGGAGTATTAAGGTAAACCTAACCACATCATTAAACATATGGGTCCATATCAACCCCTAACGAAGCAACGCATAAACTAGGGTTTAAGCTTCTGTCACTCTAGCAACCCATCATCTACTTATTACTTCCCTATGCCTTCCTCTAGGCCCAAATAATGGTGAAGTGTCATGTAATCGACGTTCACATAACACCACTAGAGGAAAGACAACATACATCTCATCAAAATATCGAACGAATACCAAATTCACATGACTACTAATAGCAAGACTTCACCCATGTCCTCAGGAACAAACGTAACTACTCACAAAGCATATTCATCAGAGGGGTAATAATATGCATAAAGGATCTGAACATATGATCTTCCACCAAGTAAACCAATTAGCATCAACTACAAGGAGTAATCAACACTACTAGCAACCCACAGGTACCAATTTGTGGTTTTGATACAAGATTGGATACAAGAGATGAACTAGGGTTTTGAGAGGAGATGGTGCTGGTGAAGATGTTGATGGACATTGACCCCCTCCCGATGAGAGGATCGTTGGTGATGATTTCCCCCTCCCGGAGGGAAGTGTCCCCGGCAAAACAGCTCCGCCAGAGCCCTAGATTGATTCCGCCTCGTGGCGGCGGAGTTTCGTCCCGTAAGCTTGCCCATGATTTTTTCCAGGGTAAAAGTGATGGTATAGCAAAAGATGGACGCCGGAGGCCCACCAGGGGGCCGCGCCCTACAGGGGGGCGTGCCCCCTGTCTCTTGGACAGGCTGTGGGCCCCCTGGCCTATTTCTTTTGCTCATAAATTCTTATTAAATCCAAAAAGTTGTTTCGAGGAGTGTCAAGACTTTTGGAGTTGTGCAAAATAGGTTTCCAATGTTTTCTCCTTTTCCAGCCAGAATTCCAGTTGCCGGCATTCCCCCTCTTCATGGTAAACCTTGTAAAATAAGAGAGAATAGCCATAAGTAATGAGATATAATGTGTAATAACAGCCCATAATGCAATAAATATTGATATAAAAGCATGATGCAAAATGGACGTATCAGCAGTATCAAGAGTTTTACTAGCATACTGGATAACATTCAATTTCTTATCAACTCTTTGCCCTAGAACAGCACTTACAACATAATCACTAGCATCACACATAATTTCAAAGGGTAAATTCCAATCAGGTGGCTGAACAATAGGTGCAGTGATCAAAGCTTTCTTAAGTATTTCAAATGCTTCTACACAATCATCATCAAAGACAAAATGAATATCTTTTTGAAATAAATTAGTCAGAGGCCTAGAGATTTTAGAGAAGTCCTTAATGAACCTCCTATAAAAACTGGCATGACCAAGGAAACTTCTTATACCTTTTATGTCCTTGGGACATGGCATCTTTTCAATAGCATCAACTTTAGCTTTATCAACTTCGATACCTCTCTCATAAATCTTATGCCCCAAGACAATGCCTTCATTAACCATAAAGTGGCACTTTTCCCAATTCAAGACAAGACTAGTGTCTTCGCATCTCTGCAAAACTCGATCAAGGTTGCTCAAGCAATCATCAAAAGAGGATCCATAAATGGAGAAGTCATCCATGAATACGTCACAAATCTTTTTGCAAAAGTCAGAGAATATAGCCATCATGCATCTTTGAAAGGTAGCAGGTGCATTACATAAACCAAAAGGCATACGTCTATAAGCAAAAGTACCGAAAGGGCAAGTAAAAGTAGTTTTTGATTGATCCTCCGCTAACACAAGTATTTGAGAGAAACCAGAATAACCATCTAGAAAGCAGAAATGTGTATGTTTGGATAGTCTTTCTAGCATTTGATCAATAAAAGGCAAAGGGTAATGATCTTTCTTAGTAGCTTTATTTAATTTACGGAAATCAATTACCATCCTATAACCTGTAATAATTATTTGCGGGATCAATTCATTTTTATCCTTAGGAACGACAGTAATACCTCCCTTTTTAGGAACGCAATGGACATGACTTACCCAATCACTATCAGCAACGGGATAAATTATAACTGCCTCAAGGAGCTTTAGTATCTCCTTTCTTACCACTTCTTTCATTTTAGGATTTAACCGTCGTTGAGGATCTCTAACCGGTTTGGCATCTTTCTCCACTTTAATTTTGTGTTGGCATAGAGTGGGACTAATGCCCTTAAGATCATCCAGAGTATATCCAATAGCAGCACGGTGCTTCTTCAGAGTTTTCAATAATCTTTCCTCTTCCTGCTCTGAAAGGTTAGCACTAATAATAACAGGATATATCTTCTTTTCATCAAGATAAGCATATTTAAGATTATCAGGTAAAGGTTTGAGCTTAAACACAGGATCACCCTTGGGTGGAGGGGGATCCCCTAGGATTTCAACAGGCAAGTTGTGTTTCAGAATAGGATCCTGTTGAAGGAATACTTTATCTATTTCCCTTCTTTCATCCATAAACATATCATTTTCATGGTCTAGCAAATATTGTTCTAACGGATCAGTAGGAAGCATGGCAATAGAAGCAAGACCAATAATCTCATCCTTACTAGGTGATTCTTTATCACGGGGTTGTCTATGAAAATTAGCAAAATTAAACTCATGAGACATATCCCCTAAGCCAATTGTAACAATATATTTTTCACAATCAATCCTAGCATTAACAATATTCAAGAAGGGTCTACCAAATATAATGGGACAAAAGTCATCTTGTGGGGAACCAAGAACAAGAAAATCAGCAGGATATTTAACTTTCCCACACAAGACTTCAACATCTCTAACAATCCCAAATGGCTTAATAGTATCCATATTGGCAAGCTTAATAGTAACATCAATATCTTCCATTTCAGCAGGTGCAATATCATGCATAATTTCTTTATATAAGTCAAAGGGTATTGCACTAGCACTAGCACCCATATCACATAAGTCATGATAACAATGATCTCCTATTTTAACAGAAATAACAGGCATGCCTACAACAGGTCTATGTATCTTAGCATCGGGTCTAGCAATATTAGCAGTTTCACCACAAAAATAAATAACATGCCAATCTATATTATCATCCTAGAGATCTTTAACCATAGCAATACTAGGTTCAACTTTGGTTTGCTCAGGGGGTGTGTAAGTTCTAGTATTACTCTTACGAACAACAGTTGAAGCTTTAGCATAATCCTTTATCCTAATAGGAAAAGGTGGTTTCTCAACAAAAGTAGTAGGAACATTAGGATCATTATAAGGGATAATCTTTTCTTCAACTGTAATAGGTGCAACTACCTTTACTTCAGTGGGAGGATTATATTTAAACCACTTCTCCTTAGGGAGATCAACGTGAGTAGCAAACAATTCACAAAAGGCAGCTACTATCTCAGAGTCAAGTCCATATTTAGCGCTAAATCCATGAAAAGCATCGGTATCCATAAAAGATTTAACACAATCAAACTTAGGTGTCATAACTGACTCCTTACCATCATCAGAACCCCAATCTTCATAGTTGCGTTTAATTCTTTCCAATAAATCCCACTTGAATTCAGTAGTCTTCAGCATATAAGAACCAGCACAGGAAGTATCAAGCATGGTGCGATCATTGAGATAAAGTCGAGCATAAATTTTTTGAATAATCATTTCTCTTGAGAGCTCATGATTGGGGCATGAATATAACATTGACTTAAGCCTCCCCCAAGCTTGAGCGATGCTTTCTCCTTCGCAAGGCCAAAAATTATATATGTAATTACGATCACGATGAACAAGATGCATAGGATAGAACTTCTGGTGAAATTCCAACTTCAATCGTTTATAGTTCCAAGATCCGGTATCAACACATAGCCTATACCATGTCAATGCATCTCCCTTCAAAGATAAAGGGAAGACCTTCCTCTTAACAACATCATCGGGAATACCTGCAAGCTTAAATAATCCACAAACTTCATCCACAAAGATAAGGTGTAAATCGGGATGCAATGTTCTATCTCCTGCAAAGGGATTAGCTAGCAGTTTCTCTATCATACCCGAAGGAATATCAAAGTAAACATTTTCAGTAGGTTCAGTAGGTTGAGGAGCAACTCTTTGCTCTACTGGTCGGGGTGAAGATACCCCGAACAAGCCCCTCAAAGGATTAGTTTCCATAGTAGCAAGTGACAGAAAATTTCAGCACACTATATAAATGTTTCCGTACCAAGTTCCACTCACCAAAGGCGCTTCACTCCCCGGCAACAGCGCCAGAAAAGAGCCTTGATGACCCACAAGTATAGGGGATCTATCATAGTCCTTTCGATAAGTAAGAGTGTCAAACCCGACGAGGAGCGGAAGGAAATGACAAGCGGTTTTCGGCAAGGTATTCTTTGCAAGCACTGAAATTGTAGGTAACAGATAGTTTTGTGATAACATAATTTGTAACGGGTAACAAGTAATGAAAGTAAATAAAGTGCAGAGAGGTGGCCCAATCCTTTTTGTAGCAAAGGACAAGCCTAGAAAATTTCTTATAATGAGAAAAGCGCTCCCGAGGACACATGGGAATTATCGTCAAGCTAGTTTTCATCACGCTCATATGATTCGCTTTCGGTACTTTGATAATTTGATATGTGGGTGGACCGGTGCTTGGGTACTGCCCTTTCTTGGACAAGCATCCCACTTATGATTAACCCCTATTGCAAGCATCCGCAACTACAAAAAGGAGTATTAAGGTAAACCTAACCATAGCATGAAACTAGTGGATCCAAATCAGCCCTTACGAAGCAACGCATAAACTAGGGTTTAAGCTTCTGTCACTCTAGCAACCCATCATCTACTTATTACTTCCCAATGCCTTCCTCTAGGCCCAGATAATGGTGAAGTGTCATGTAGTCGACGTTCACATAAAACCACTAGAGGAGAGACAACATGCATCTCATCAAAATATCGAATGAATACCAAATTCACATGACTACTAATAGCAATACTTCACCCATGTCCTCAGGAACAAACGTAACTACTCACAAAGCATATTCATGTTCATGATCAGAGGAGTATTAATATGCATTAAGGATCTGAACATATGATCTTCCACCAAGTAAACCAATTAGGATCAACTACAAGGAGTAATCAACACTACTAGCAACCCACAGGTACCAATTTGTGGTTTTGATACAAGATTGGATACAAGAGATGAACTAGGGTTTTGAGAAGAGATGGTGTTGGTGAAGATGTTGATGGACATTGACCCCCTCCTGATGAGAGGATCATTGGTGATGACGATGGTGATGATTTTCCCCTCCCGGAGGGAAGTTTCCCCGGCAGAACAGCTCCGCCGGAGCCCTAGATTGGTTATGCCAAGGTTCCGCCTCGCGGCGGCGGAGTTTCGTCCCGTAAGCTTGCTTATGATTTTTTCTAGGGTAAAAGCCTTCATATAGCAGAAGATGGGCACCGGAGGGCCAACAGGGGGCCCAGGAGACAGGGTGCGCGCCCAGTAGGGGGGCGCCCCCCACCCTCCTGGCCAGGGTGTGGGCCCCCTCTGGTATTTTCTTCACTCGGAAATTCTTATTAATTCCAAAAGTAACTTCCGTAGAGTTTCAGGATTTTTGGAGCTGTGTAGAATAGGTTTCCAATATTTGCTTCATTTCCAGCCAGATTCCTAGCTGTCGGCATTCTCCCTCTTCATGATAAACCTTGTAAAATAAGAGAGAATATCCATAAGTATTGTGACATAATGTGTAATAACAGCCCATAATGCAATAAATATTGATATAAAAGCATGATGCTAAATGGACGTATCATGCAGCAGCTGGTTGAAGAAAACGGTTCGAATAATGACCGGGCCGTGGCGTGATGTCACGCTGTGAAAAGTTGTCAGTAGATTAGATTTGTGGAATATTGTACTCTCTACGGTGGTATGTGGAATTTGTTTTGTAGAGCCAGACACGATCCTTGTGTTCAATATCTTCTATGGAGTATTCAGAGAAGGGACCTGCCTTGCAATGCCGAAGACAATCTTCGCGCCGGACTCATCATCATTGAAGCCTGGTTCAGGGGCTACTGAGGGAGTCCTGGATTAGGGGGTCCTCGGACAGACGGACTATATACTTTGGCCGGACTGTTGGACTATGAAGATACAAGATTGAAGACTTCGTCCCGTGTCCGGGTGGGACTCTCCTTTCCGTGGAAGGCAAGCTTGGCAGTTCAGATATGTAGATCTCCTTCTCTGTAACCGCCTCTGTGTAACCCTAGCCCCCTCCGGTGTCTATATAAACCGGAGGGTTTAGTCCATAGGACCAACAACAATCATAATCATAGGCTAGCTTCTAGGGTTTAGCGTCTACGATCTCATGGTAGATCAACTCTTGTAATACTCATATCATCAAGATCAATCAAGCAGGAAGTAGGGTATTACCTCCATCGAGAGGGCCCGAACCTGGGTAAACATTGTGTCCCTGCCTCCTGTTACCATTAGCCTTAGATGCACAGTTCGAGACCCCCTACCCGAGATGCGCCGGTTTTGACACCGACAGTGAGCTAGAGCACCACAAAGCCCTCTCCCCTCGCCGGCCAAAAAAACATAGTGTGCTCTGCTCTTAGGCGAGGGGGTATATATATAGGCATCTCATTGCTCCCGGTTCATGGCTTGAACCGGTACTAAAGGACACCCTTTGGTCGACCAATGGTGGTGGGCCAGGAACGAGGCCCATTGGTCCCGGTTCGTCCCACCAACCGGGACCAAAGGGGCCAGACGAACCGGGACCAATGCCCCCACGAGGCCCGACAGGCCCCCTGGACTCACGAACCGGGACCAATGGGCCCATGGGTCCCGGTTCGTGACTGAACCGGGACTAATGGGCTTATCTGGCCCGAATGTAAGCCTTGTTTTCTACTAGTGTGGATGAGCCGAAGCATCAAATCTCCTTCTTGAAAAGTCCTGGTTTTAACCCGGCGGCTATGGTAACAATGCAGATCTTGCTGGTAAGTCGCGGAACGAGCCGCTGCAAGGTCGCGCTCCTCATCCAATAGGTCAATAGCATCCTGACGTGCTTTCTCATTATCATCTTCAACATAAGCCTCCACACGGGGCGAGTTGTGACGTATGTCACTAGGGAGAACCGCCTCTGCTCCATAAACCATGAAGAAAGGCGTGTAACCCGTAGATCTGTTGTGGGTGGTATTGATACTCCAAAGCACTAAGGGCAATTCTTCCACCCAACAACTCGCATCCTATGCAAAAGGACCATAAGCCGGGGTTTGATACCTCTCAAGATTTCTTGATTGGCTCTTTCAGCTTAACCATTAGACTGGGGTGATCCACCGACGACACATCAAGCCGGATATGCTATTGTTGACAGATTTCTTTCATTGCACCCTTAGACAGATTAGTGCCATTTATCAGTAATGATACTATGAGGGTATCCAAAACGAAAGATCACCTTTTTGATGAATTGAACCGCTGTTGCTGCATCACATTTGCTGACCGGCTCAGCTTCAACCCACTTTGTAAACTTGTCAACAACTACTAGGAGATGAGTCTTTTTGTCCTTGGAACTTTTAAAAGGCCCAACCATATCCAGCCCCCAGACTACAAACGGCCAAGTAATTGGAATCATCCTCAATTCTTGAGCCGGCACATGAGCTCATCTTGAAATTTGTTGCCCTCCATCAAATTTACTGACCAAATCCTCTGCATCGGCATGAGCCGTCAGCCAATAAAACCCATGACGAAAAGCCTTAGATACGAGAGACTTAGAGCCGGCATGATGGCCGCAATCTCCTTCATGAATCTCCCTTAAAATTTCATGGCCCTCCTCAGGAGAAATGCATCGTGAAGCAACCCTGTAACACGCCATAAACCAATTTCTGCCAATGTGGGTATCTCTGCTTAGACTCAATGAGCACCTCACTGACATAATAAACCAGCCTTTGAACCAGATACTCCGTGCCTGACTCTTTCCTTTCAACCACAACTACCACACTGACGGCTCTATTGCTTGTAGCCACATATAAAAGCAAGGGCTCCTTCTCAATAGGAGCTGCCAGAACCGGCAGTTAAGCCAACTGTCTCTTAAGCGCTTCAAACACCTCGTTAGCAGCATCACTCCAGACAAAATTATCTATCTTCTTCATCATTTGATACAAAGGGATAGCCTTCTCTCCCAGGCGGCTTATAAACTGGCTCAAGGCTGCAATACAACCCGCCAATCGTTGGACATCATTGATACATGCCGGATTAGCCAAAGAAGTGATAGCCTTGATTTTCTCCGGGTTAGCTTCAATGCCTCTCTCAGAAACCAGGAAACCCAATAGTTTGCCCGTTGGCACGCTGAAGACACACTTGGTCGGGTTAAGCATCATTTTATAGACCCGAAGATTATCAAAGGTCTCTTTCAGATCATCTATCAAGGTCTCTTTCTTCCTGGATTTCACAACAATATCATCAACATAGGCGTGAACATTGCATCCAATCTGGCCATGGAGGAAATTCTAAACACATAGTTGGTAAGTCGTCTGGGCACTCTTGAGCCCAAAAGGCATAGACACATAGCAGAAGGCTCCAAAGGGAGGTGATGAAAGATGTCTTCTCCTGGTCCTTAACTGCCATCTTGATCTGATGATAACCATAAGAAGCATCCAAAAAAGTCAAACGCTCACAACCCGTTGTAAGATCAATAATCTGATCAATACGAGGGAGAGCAAAATGGTCAGCCGGACATGCCTTATTAAGTTATATATAATCCGCACACATACGCCAAGTGTCATTTTTCTTAAGCACCAGCACCGGGTTATCTAACCACTCGGGATGAAAGACTTCAATGATGAATCCAGCAGCCAAGAGCTGGACCACTTCTTCACCAATTGCCTTGCGCCTCTCTTCATTGAAACGACAAAGAAACTGCTTGACCGGCTTAAACTTTGGATCAATATTAAGAGTGTGCTCAGCGAGTTCCCTCCCTGGCATGTCAGAGGGTTTCCATGCAAAGATGTCCTGGTTCTCATGGATGAACTTGATGACCGCGCTTTCCTATTTCAGATCCATATTAGCACTGATGTTGAACTAATTGGACGAGTCACCAGGAACAAAGTTGACCAACTTAGTGTCGTCTGTTGACTTAAACTTCAACAGGGGGTCATTCTCTATAGTTGGCTTCTTCAAAGGTGTCATATCCGCCGGGTCAACATTATCTTTATAAAACTTCAACTCCTCGGTGGCACTGGCCGACTCAGCGTACGCAGCATCACCCTCTTCACAAACCAGAGCAATCTTCCTATCACCATGCACCATGATGGTGCCCTTATGACCCAACATTTTAAGCTTCAAATAAACATAACAAGTCTGTGCCATGAATTTGGCGCAAGCCGTCCGCCCGAACAAAGAGTGATACGGGGTTTTGATCTTGACCACCTCACAGGTCAATTTCTCAGCTCTGGAATCATGGTCATCTCCAAAGGCTACCTCCAGGGTTATCTTACCCACTGGATACGCCGACTTACAAGGCACCACCCCATGGGAAATAGTAGAAGATGTTTTAAGATCTTTGTTAGTCAAATTCATACGACGAAAAGTCTCATAGTAAAGGATATTGATACTGCTGCCCCCATCCATGAGCACCTTTGGAAGCTTATAACCACCTACCTGAGGAGCAACCATCAATGCCAATTGACCCGGATTGTCAACCCAGGGCGGGTGATCCTCACGGTTCCATACGATAGGCTGTTCAGACCACCTCAAATATCGAAGCACCGCCGGCTCAACTGAGTTCACCGCCCGCTGATACGTCTCCATCGTATCTATAATTTTTGATTGTTCCATGCCAATATTATTCAACTTTCATATACTTTTGGCAACTTTTTATACTATTTTTGGGACTAATATATTGATCCAGTGCCCAGTGCCAGTTCCTGTTTGTTGCATGTTTTATGATTTTTGTCGCAGAAACCCCATATCAAACGGAGTCCAAACGGGATAAAAATGGACAGAGCTTATTTTTGGAATATTTATGATTTTTGGGAGGAAGAATCAACGCGAGACGGTGCCCGAGGTGGCCACGAGGCAGGGGGGCGTGCCTGCCATTACTGGGCGCGCCCCTGACCCTCGTGGGCCCCTCGTAAAGCGATTGCTGCTCTTCTTTGGCCGCAAGAAAGCTAATTTTTGGAACAATATCTGGGCGAAGGTTTCAATCCAATCAGAGGTACGGTTCTCCGGATATAAATGAAACGGTGCCAGGGCAGAATCCGAGAACGCAGAAACAGAGAGAGACAGAGAGACAGATCCAATCTCGGAGGGGCTCTCGCCCCTCCCACGCCATGGGAGCCAAGGACCAGAGGGGAAACCCTTCTCCCATCTAGGGAGAAGGTCAAGGAAGAAGAAGAAGAAGGGGGGCTCTCTCCCCCTTGCTTCCGGTGGAGCCGGAACGACATCGGGGGCCATCATCATCACCGCGATCTACACCAACACCTCCGCCATCTTCACCAACATCTCCATCACCTTCCCCCATCTATATTCAGCAGTCCACTCTCCCGTAACCCGCTGTACCCTCTACTTGAACATGGTGCTTTATGCTTCATATTATTATCCAATGATGTGTTTCCACCCTATGATGTCTAAGTAGATTTTTGTTGTCCTACCGGTGATTGATGAAATGCTATGATTGGTTTAATTTGCTTGTGGTTATGTTGCTGTCCTATTGTGCCCTCCGTGTCGCGCAAGCGTGAGGGTTCCCATTGTAGGGTGTTGCAATACGTTCATGATTCGCTTATAGTGGGTTGCTTGAGTGACAGAAGCATAAACCCGAGTAAGGGGGTTGTGGCGTATGGGATAAAGGGGACTTGATGCTTTAATGGTATGGTTGGGTTTTACCTTAATGATCTTTAGTAGTTGCAGATGCTTGCTAGAGTTCCAATCATAAGTGCATATGATCCAAGAAGAGAAAGTATGTTAGCTTATGCCTCTCCCACATAGAACTTGCTATCGGTCTAGTAAAGTAGTCAATTGCTTAGGGACAATTTCACAACTCCTACCACCACTTTTCCACACTCACTTTATTTACTTTATTGCTTCTTTATCTAAACAGCCCCTACTTTTTATTTATGTGTTCTTTATTATCTTGCCAACCTATCCAACAACACCTACAAAGTACTTCTAGTTTCATACTTGTTCTAGTTAAAGCGAACACTAAGCGTGCATAGAGTCGTATCAGTGGCAGATAGGACTTGAGAGAATATTTTTTCTACCTTTATCTCCTCATTGGGTTCGACACTCGTACTTATCGAAATAGGCTACAATTATCCCCTACACTTGTGGGTTATCAAGACCTTTTTCTGGCGCCGTTGCCGGGGAGTCATAGCGTGGGGTGAATATTCTCGTGTGTGCTTGTTTGCTTTATCACTAAGTAATTTCTATTTGTTGTTCTTAGTTGTTTTCTATCTTTAGTTATGGGTTGGAAATGCAAAATACCAAAAAAATTAGTTGTACCTACTACACCAATGATTGAAGAACCACTCAAAATCTATCACACTCCTGAATCTTTTTACTTGGATCATCTTTGATCCCTTTGTGCTCGTGCTGAAACCCCAACTAGCTTAGTTGAGGGCAAATCTTTAGATGAGCATGCTTGTTATGTGCGACACTGTACATCTGAAAAGGGAAACTTTTACTGGATCAAATTCATCGTTTGCAATGCTATGATTGGAGTTTATGTGAGATATATGATGTTACTTGTTGTTCTGAAAACCCTAAGAAACACCTTCCCTACCAATGTGAGTTTATTGATAATGGGATTGCATCTTCGTATGCTAAGGGTGTTTAAAGTTACTATGATGTTCAACAAATTGAAGAATTTGTTGCTTTTAAGGGTGCTTGTGAAATTGCTTCTTTGATTGAAAAGTATGATGCTACTCTCTACAAATCTGAAAATTTTGCCATACTTAAATATTGTTATGATAATTATGCTTATAATGCCTATGTTAAACCATATATTGAGGACTCCTCCGTTGTCCAAGAAGAGACTAATATTTTGCAGGAGAAGAAATTGATGAAACTGTGAGATCATTGGATGAAAAAGATGATGAGGAGAGCGAAGAACAAAAGGAGGAAGAGCGGATTAGCTACCTGTGCCCACCTTCTAATGAGAGTAACTCTTCAACTCATACATTGTTTAATTCCCCTTCGTGCTTACCGAAGGATGATTGCTATGATGATTGTTATGATCCCGTTGATTCTCTTGAAATATCCCTTTTTGATGATGCTTGCTATGCTTGTGGCCAAGATGCCAATATGAGTTATGCTTATGGAGATGAACTTTCTATAGTTCCTTATGTTAAACATGAAATTGTTGCTATTGCACCCACACATGATAGTCCTATTATCCTTTTGAATTCTCCCGACTACACTATATCGGAGAAGTTTGTGCTTATTAAGGATTATATTGATGGGTTGCCTTTTACCATTGCACATTATAATTTTGGTGAATGTGATATGCATGTGCTTGCTGCTCCTACTTGCAATTATTATGAGAGAGGAACTATATCTCCACCTCTCTATGTTTCCAATGTGATAAAATTGCAAGAAACTGCTTATACTATGCAGCCTTTACTATGTGTGCATGATTTGTTCTTTTATGACATGCCGATGCATAGGAAGAGAGTTAGACTTCGTTGTTGCATGATATATGTTATTTTGTGCTCACTACTAAATTACAAATCATTGTTAATTAAAATTGGCTTTGATATACCTTGGGATCCGGGTGGATCCATTACTTGAGCACTTTATGCCTAGCTTTATGGCTTTAAAGAAAGTCCTGCCAGGGAGACAACCCGGGAGTTTTAGAGAGTCATTTATTTCTGTTGAGTGCTTTTATATAGTCTAAAAACAAAAATAAAATAAAGAGGGGAACCAAAAACTTTTCAAAAAGGAAAATGAAAGTGAGAAAGACAAGCATTGTTGAAGTGGGACAGCTCCATGAACTTTGTTCATGCTCTCGGAAACTTTGTGAATCTTGATTACAGAAAATTTTCATCAAAAATAATTATCCCCTTGTACAATTCCATTGTATTATAAAAATAATGTGCCAAGGTTTGCCTTTAAGATGTTTACAATGCTTGTTGGTTTGTACGGTGCAGGACAGAAACTTTGGTTGTAGTGTGCGATTTTACATTTTTTACTGGAATGCCAAATGTTTCTAATTACTTTTGCACTGTCTTTCTGTACAAATTGTTTATTTTTCCTAATTTTGGTATAATTTTGGGGGTACCAGAAGTATGGTTGTCGGTGTCAAAACCGGCGGATCTCGGGTAGGGGGTCCCGAACTGTGCGTCTAGGCGGATGGTAACAGGAGACATGGGACACGATGTTTTTACCCAGGTTCGGGCCCTCTCGGTGGAGGTAAAACCCTACTCCTGCTTGATTAATGTTGATGATATGGGTCTACCACGAGATCAGAGAGGCTAAACCCTAGAAGCTAGCCTATAGTATGATTGTTGTTCATCCTATGGACTAAAACCCTCCGGTTTATATAGACACCGGTGAGGGCTAGGGTTACACAGAGTCGGTTACAATGGGAGGAGATCTACATATCCATATTGCCAAGCTTGCCTTCCACGCCAAGGAAAGTCCCATCCGGACACGGGACGAAGTCTTCAATCTTGTATCTTCATAGACCAAATGTCCGGCCAATGGTTATAGTCCGGTCATCCGGACACCCCCTAATCCGGGACTCCCTCAGTAGCCCCTGAACCAGGCTTCAATGTCGATGAGTCCGGCGCGCAAATTGTCTTCGGCATTGCAAGGTGGGTTCCTCCTCCGAATACTTCATGGAAGATTTTGAACACAAGGATAGTGTCTAGCTTTACAAAATAAGTTCCACATACCACCGTAGAGAGAATAATATTTACACAAATCTAATCTGCTGACGTATTCTGCAGCGTGACATCACACCACGGCCAAGCCTTTATTCGAATCATTTTACTGTCCCACCTCAGCACGTTTAGCGAGGCAGTTTCCTTGGCACGTCTTGTCAAGGTAGAGATCGCGTCCCCTTATTCTGGGATTTCTCATCAATACGGGCACGGGTAACCCAAACGTGCCTGTTGGTATGTCTCCTCGATCGAAGGCGAGTCCCAAACGGCCACGGGGAGGGCTCTTAGTATTTCAACCTCTTTATAAAGAGACCAAGGCTCGACTCCTCTCTTTCAATCTCAATCAAATCCGCCTCTCACCTTGAGTTCCAACACCCAAAGCTCCAGATTCAGGCGCTTCGGACCTCCGATGATGTCCGGCTCCGAATTTCAAGGCCGGTGGATGCCCTCCTCCATTACAGAAGAAGACGTGCTAAAGCTAAGAGATGCCAGGTATCTAACCGGCGAAATCTCGCATAGGCTGCCTGCTCAAGGGCAGGTTATTCCCACTCCCAAGCCAGGTGAGAGTGTGGTGTTTGCGTCTCACTTCCTTCGGGGGCTAGGCTTCCCGACGGACCCCTTCGTGAGGGAGCTCATGTTTTATTACGGGCTGGAATTTCACGACTTAGCTCCGGAGTCCATCCTCCATATCTCGTCGTTCATTGTCGTGTGCGAGGCCTTCCTCCGTATTACTCCTCACTTCAGATTGTGGCTTAAGACCTTCAAAGTAAGGCCGAAGATGATCGAGGGTCAGCACGCAGAGTGCGGAGGCGCTGTTATAAGCAAGAATGCCGACACTCCATGGCATGAGGGCTCTTTTCAAGAGGAGTTCAGCCTATGGCAACGAGAGTGGTTTTATATCACAGCTCCCAGGGGCACCAAATGGGTGGCACCGCCTGCCTTTCGCTCGGGTGCCCCACCACAACTAGCGTCATGGGTCAATAAAGGGCTTAACTGGGAGCCGTCCAAGGACGTTCCCTTGTTGCAGGGCCGCGTTCGAGATCTCCTAGAAAGAGATATCAATCTGGCAGTAGTGACGCAGGTTATGTTGATTCGCCGCATCCTGCCCTGCAAACGTCGTCCCCTCCGCCTGTGGGAGTTTAATCCGGAAGGACCATGAGCCCTCCAACATTTTGTGGGCGCGACACCCATGGAGATGTACAAATTGTTCTTCGGATCACATGCAATGTGTCCGGACTCGTCCGAGGATGCAGGTCTGAGCTGCAATCGCCTGGATACTCAAGTAAGTAGCCCTGTACCCAGACACGCTATCCGTATATTCATCATAAACCTGCCCTTAAAAGAGCGGTCCCTTAAACATGAGTGGATAGCAAAATCAAAGCTAATCAGGTGTCCGGCCCCCCTCCCCGAGACTACGCCGGACCCCGTACTAACCAGGATGCTGGAAATTGCGCCTTTGGAAGAAGGCAGAGAGGGGAACAAGGAAGCTACCACCTCCCCGAAGGAGGCTGTCAGGAAAGGAGGAATCGAGAATTCCTCTAACCAGGGGAAGAAGAGGACCGCCTCCGAAGACCCGGAGACCATGTTCTCAAAGCGGTGGAAGAAATCTTCGTCGGAGGGTCCGGCACCAGGGGATGCCTCGGTCGCATTGTGCCCCCAGGGGATCAGCCTTCCATCGAGCCGTACGTAAAGAAGGGAGTTTTAAAATGAGAGACATCCCTGTTCTATTTCTGAGGAAGATAACTGAAATTTTACCTTGTAGTTCGGATCTCAGCCCTTCACAGTAGAGCTCATCTTCAGGGGATCTTCGTCTGGAGATGATGGAGAGCGGAACACCTCCCCCTGTCGTGCCGCCTTGCGAGTCGGGCGACCCTGAGGTGTCGTCACGGAGGGTTTCTCCGAATCCGGCAAGGCCGGAAGGCAGTCTTATGGCCCCCCAAGGCCCTCCGTGTCCGGCCTTCGAAAAAGGCCATCGGACGAGTCCGGCACCGTCCGGTGCATGGTCGGAGGAGCTGAAGGATCTACTCGGGCAAGCGTCTATCTCATAAGAACACCGCGCGTTAATGGATAAGATGATTGGAAGGATTTCATCCGCGGAGAGCGGGTTGTACGAGGCCATCAGGAGTTTACTGACAGGTTTTGAGGTACGTGAAATGATGTACCTTTTGACAGATCCGCATATATAAGATGCGCCCTGTATAGATAGTAGCCCTTGAGACTCAGTGTGTTATCAAAAATGACGGCGCGCCAAGGATCATAATCGCAAGTATAGTATTACGCCTTTCTTGTGTAGGTGGCGAAGTGTCCGGTGGCTGGCCGGACTGATGAATTTGCCGAGCTAAAGCGGCAACTTGACGTGGCAGATGCTGATATCACGCTTGTCAACAAGCGGCTTGACAAGGCACAAGGTATGTAGTTTCTCCGAAGACACCTGGTAAGAGGATCTTGATGCTCGTACGTTACAATATGTTTGCTTGATGCAGATGGTGCCGCTGCCATGGAGAACATTCGGGCGGAACTTGCCCGAGCCAAGGAGCAGGCCAGGAAAAGCGATGCGGCTGCCGTAAAGGCGGCTGAAGAGCTGAAAGCCAAACAGGCTACTCACTACCAAAGCAAGAAGGAAATGGCCGAAATGGCTATAAAGTTGAAGAATGCTGTCGAACGCTGCAAGCTTCTTGAAAAAGAAGATCGGGTGGCACAGAAGGACCTGGAGAAGGTCACTACCGAGGCCAAGGATACTCGCTCTACGATGAGAGCTATGAAGGAGGAGCTACGTCAGGCCGGAGGTATCACGGCTGGAAAGCCCTTTATGTTGCGGATGAAGTTCGGGGATCCTAAATATGCTCCTTTAGACAGGCAGTGGAGTGCGGTGAACACTTATCTGGACTTGGCGGCGAGTGCCGCGGACGCGGCCAAACACTTCCGCGATCAACAGGACCACGAAATGGAAAAGCTTTTTTGGTCGCAGTTCCACAATCCAGAGCGCCCGCTTCCATTAACCGATCGTTTGGCCGCATGGGCGGAGCTGAATAGGTTATCCGGACTCGCCATGAAGTATGTCGTCAGTCATCTATGGCCGAAAAGGCCTGAGCCGAAGAGTTATTTTAGCTTGGTGCAGCAGTTCCTCGGTGCAGTGCCGCATATTAATGCAATGAAGAGGTCAGCATGCATAGAAGGTGCGCAGATGGCTCTTGCCCGTGTCAAGACATACTGGGCGGAGATGAAGGCCACTACTGTTGCATCCCCAGATTTGGACGAAAGCCGAGTACCTGCCGAGCACTATTTTCAGGAAGTTCTGCCAGGCGCTCGTTTAATAGAGACGCAGTGCTCGAAGGATGTTATGTTCGAATAACATGTATTATTGTAAAACAATGTTTTGATGGAATATAAAAGCTTTTTATACTTGTGCCTTCAAGAATTAGCATACCTCCTGTGCGGCCGTTAATGTATATGTGTATATAACCTGAAAGATGGCAGTCCTCGGCTTCAGCCCCCACGCATATAATGCAGGGGTGTTCGCAGAAGGCGCATTTTCACACTTGATCCAACATCTTGGTCCTATTAAGGAGGTGATGGCGCAGCGAACTAGGCAACCGGACTATAATGCTTTATCACTTTCACTTAGCCATAGGAGTTTGACAGTGGGGCTATCCGAATTCGGGGCGCGTGTGTGCCTGGCCGGGAAACGGCCCTTCGTTAATGCGAAGGAATCCTAAAGATTCCGGCGGGTCATCAAGTGGTTGACCAGTCTCGCACTATATCATGACAGTCAGTTTTCGGCTTTCTCTACTCACGTGCTCGCCTGGCTGAACCGGGGCACAATCGCAGTAGTTCTCCTGGTGCCACCTTAGCCGATAGAGCGGAACATAAGGCAGCAAAACACAGGAGCCGGGCAAACCCAACATTTGACCAAAGACATGATTCGGAGCTGATGCATATAAGGCCAAACTCGCGACGCCGAACACTCCCTAAGGTATTCGGTCTTTGTGAAAACGGGCTAAACAACGCCCTTGGTAAGAAGCCCCTGGTGTCTAGGTACGCGCAACATTCTGACGTGGCCACATGCCAAGACGCCAGCCTCCTCCTCGGTTATAACAAGAAACCGGGGGATGTGTATCAACAAGAGACAGTGAAAAAGGTTTACGCAGGGTCTTAATCTGAAAAGAATCCTTGGAACGGGTCCCTACTGCACGTCTGCGCCTGTGTCTCCGTTGTGCCGTATCCTGGACGGGCGTAGCACGGTGTTCATCTGTAAAAGAGAGGAACTTTGTTGAAAAAGATCATGCGAAAATCTATGTTATATTAAATAAACAGAGTATAATTCAGAAAATGGGTAAAATTGAGCTTTATTGTCTCTTGTTGTACACGCGCGGAGCCCCGTGTACGGGGGTATGCGGCTAGTAAGCCCTTGTGTGTTTACGCCGGACTCGTCTAGCCATGTCCGGGGTCTGAACGACCTGTATAGGTGCTTTGATTAGTGAAGCCGGTTTAATGTGTGGCTGTCAAGGCAGCCACACAGTCTTCCGCGCTCGAGGAACACTCGATATTTCCCTTTAATGAGATGATGCCTCGCGGACCGGGCATTTTAAGCGTAAGGGATGCATAATGTGGTATTGCGTTAAAGCGGGCGAAAGCTTCGCGTCCCAGTATTGCTTGATAGCTACTTGTAAATGGGGCGATGTGGAAGGTTAGCTTTTTGCGGCGGAAGTTGTTGGGGGAACCGAACATAACTTCTAACAGGAGAGAACCCATACAATGGGTATCTGGGCCTGGCGTTACCCCTCGAAAGGAAGTGTTGCCATGGCGAATTTTTGTTGGGTTTATCCCCATTTTGCGGATTGTGTCCTGATATAGCAGGTTTAGAGCACTGCCGTCGTCCATTAGGACTTGTATAAAGTGGAGTCCGTCAATTATCGGATCTAATATCAAGGCAGTCCATCTTGCGTTCTGGATACTTCTACAGTAATCCTGACGGTCAAAGATGATTGGTTTTAACAACCAATGGCGGGACTCCTCTGGGACAGGCCGTATGGTGCGTATCTCTATGGGCGCCACTCTGTTTTTCCCTTTTGTCACGTGAAGTGAGTTTACTGTTTTGACTTCTTGTGGGAACTTCTTTTGTTCTCCCGTGCTCTGCTTGTGGGGTTCGTCATCGTCCTCGCTAGGTATGTCGAGCCCCTTGTGTTCGGTGTTGAGTTCGCCGGATTGCTTGAAGACCCAACAATCTCTGTGGGTATGGTTTGCAAGCTTCCCGGGAGTACTATGGATTTGGCATATTTTGTCCAAGATTTTGTGTAGGTTGGATAGCTCGTCCCTGTTATCCTTGAGGGGCAGCTTTTTCTGATTCTGCCGAGAGCTTTTGAATCCGGCGTTGACTGCCGTGCTCTTCGGGCTGTTTCCCTTGGTCCAGCGCTGGTCCTTGCTACGTCGCTGTTTCCCGTTTCCATCCCTAACTTCGGATGTATGTGGGTCGCTGGTACTGCTTCTTGCCAACCAGCTATCCTCTCCTGCGCAAAAGCGGGTCATGAGGCTTGTTAATGCGGCCATTGTTCTTGGCTTTTCTTGGCCGAGGTTTCTGGCGAGCCATTCATCTCGAACGCTGTGTTTGAAAGCTGATAAGGCTTCGGCATCCGGACAGTCGACTATCTGGTTCTTTTTAGTAAGAAATCTGTTCCAGAGTTTCCGGGCTGACTCTCCGGGTTGTTGAGTTATATGACTTAGATCATCTGCGTCCGGAGGTCGGACATAGGTCCCTTGAAAATTTGCCCGAAAAGCATCCTCGAGCTCTTCCCAACTTCCAATGGTGTTTTCGGGAAGGCTTTTAAGCCAATGCCGGGCTGGCCCTTTGAGCTTGAGGGGTAAGTATTCTATGGCGTGGAGGTCATCTCCTCTAGCCATGTGTATGTGGAGGATATAATCCTCAATCCAGACTCCAGGGTCTGTTGTTCCGTCGTATGCCTCTATGTTTACGGGCTTGAATCCCGCTGGAAATTCATGGTCCAGCACCTCATCGGTGAAACATAGGGGGTGTGCGACACCCCTATATTTGGGTGTGCTGTGGTGTTCGGATACTTGTTGTGTTGCATTGCTTACTAGAGCTTGGTTTCTTGGCCCGTAGATAGATCTGGCTGGGCCGTCTTTCTAATGCGAATCCTTGTGCGGATCGCGTGCCGGCTTGTGTGCGGCGCCTTTCGCCGCTCTATGTTGGCCATGGGGTTGTTTATCCGACCGGGTGGCTTCCTTATTTTTTTGATTGCAGGGGCTCTAAGGCCCCCTCATCGAATTCCGGCAGTAATTTTCGCTTCGGATAGCTTTTTGTGCGGCGACTGTCACCGTATTTGTCTGCGGTGTTGAGTACTTTCCTCCATCTGATTCTGAGTGCATCTTCCGCTGTTTTGAGCTTCCGCTTCTGCTTTTTAAGGCTACGCGCAGTGGGAACAAGCCTTTTGTGGAGGTTCTTCTGCTCCAGCAACTTGTCCGGTGTGATGCCGTCCGGACTATTATCTTCGCCGGGGACAGGTTGTTTGGTTTGTTTATCCAAGTTGCCCTGTTCGGACGGTTGCTTGTTGGCATGTTCGTTGTCTGCTGGTTCGCCCTGCTCTGTGGCTGGGTCTGTATGGCTGCGGTCTCTGTCGAGGTGGGGTTTGGAGCGGTGCTTACGCCGCCGCTTTGACTGCTTTTCGAGGGAACGCTCCCTCTTTGCGTCCCTTTGTTCCTCGTCGTCGCTGCTTTTAGGTGTGTCCACCATGTATACATCGTGAGATGAGGTGGTTATCCAGTGCCCTATAGGCACTAGTTCCTGTTCGTCTCCTACATCATCGTTCATACCGTCGATGTCTTTGGAGTCGGAGTCGAGCATGTCGGTTAAATCGTCGACAGTGGCTACGAAGTGGGTGGTGGGTGGGTTTTGAATTTCTTCATCATCCGCACCCCATCCTTGCTGACCATAGTCCGGCCAGGGCTCTCCCGATAAAGAGAGAGACTTTAGTGAATTCAGAATGTCGCCGAAGGGCGAGTGCTGAAAGATGTCCGCGGCGGCGAACTCCATGATCGGCGCCCAATCGGGTTCGATCGGCCGGGGCGCGGAAGGTTTGGAGTCCGGAGAGGAGTCTGGCACCTTGGAGTCACGAGCTTCGCAAAGGACAAGGCTGGTGTTCGGCTCAATCGCCGCAGAGATTGCAGCCCCTGAGGTGGTGTCCAGCCGCCCGTCCTCGATTGGCACAGTCGGCTCCGAGCTAAGGGTCGGAGCGGACACTGGGGCGGCCTCCTGGGCACTGTTCGGGGGCAGAGCTAGATCATGCCCCTCGTGACAGTGCGGCGCGCTCGGCTGTGGCTCGAACCCGTCGAAGATCAAGTCTCCGTGGATGTCAGCCGTGTAGTTTAAACTTCCAAATCTGACCTGATGGCCAGGAGCGTAGCTTCCGATCTGCTCTAGATGGCCAAGCGAATCGGCCCGCAGTGCAAAGCCGCCGAATACGAAGATCTGTCCGGGGAGAAAAGTTTCACCCTGGAACGCATCGTTGTTGATGATCAGAGGAGCCATCGGGCCTAAGGGTGACGACACAGAGGAACTCTCAATGAAAGCACCAATGACGGTGTCAAAACCGGTGGATCTCGGGTAGGGGGTCCCGAACTGTGCGTCTAAGCGGATGGTAAAAGGAGACAGGGGACATGATGTTTTTACCCAGGTTTGGGCCCTCTCGATGGAGGTAAAACCCTACTCCTGCTTGATTAATATTGATGATATGGGTAGTACAAGAGTAGATCTACCACGAGATCAGAGAGGCTAAACCCTAGAAGCTAGCCTATGGTATGATTGTTGTTCGTCCTACGGACTACAACCCTCCGGTTTATATAGACACCGGTGAGGGCTAGGGTTACACAGAGTCGGTTACAATGGGAGGAGATCTACATATCCGTATCGCCAAGCTTGCCTTCCACGCCAAGGAAAGTCCCATCCAGACACGGGATGAAGTCTTCAATCTTGTATCTTCATAGACCAGGAGTCCGGCCAATGGTTATAGTCCGATCATCCGGACACCCCCTAATCTGGGACTCCCTCAATGGTGAATGTTCAGATTGCTACAGACTGTTCTATTTTTGACAGATTCTGTTTTTGATGCATAGTTTGCTTGTTTTGATGAAACTATCAATTTCTTTTAGTGGATTAAGCCATGAAAAATTTATATTACAGTAAACACAATGCAAAAACAAAATATGAATTGGTTTGAAACAGTACTTAGAGTAGTCATTTGCTTTATTATACTAACGGATCTTACTGAGTTTTCTGTTGAAGTTTTGTGTGGATGAAGTGTTTGATCGAGGAGGTCTCGATATGAGGAAAAGGAAGAGAGGCAAGAGCTCAAGCTTGGGGATGCCCAAGGCACCCCAAGTAAATATTTAAGGAGACTCAAGTGTTTAAGCTTGGTGATGCCCCAGAAGGCATCCCCTCTTTCTTCAACAAGTATCGGTATGTTTTCGTATTCGTTTCGCTCATGCGATATGTGCAAGTCTTGGAGCGTCTTTTGCATTTAGTTTTCACTTTTATTTTATGCACCATGCTGGTATGAGATAGTCCTTGGTTGATTTATAGAATGCTCATTGCACTTCACTTATATCTTTTGAGTATGGCTTTATAGAATGCTTCATGTGCTTCACTTATATCATTTGAAGTTTGGATTGTCTGTTTCTCATATAGAAAACTGACATTTGTAGAATGCTCTTTTGCGTCAATTATATTTGTTAGAGAATGGGCATATCTTTTGTAGAAAGAATTAAACTCTCTTGCTTCACTTATATCTATTTAGAGAGATGACAGGAATTGGTCATTCACATGGTTAGTCATAAAATCCTACATAAACTTGTAGATCGCTGAATATGATATGTTTGATTCCTTGCAATAGTTTTGCGATATAAAGATGGTGATATTAGAGTCATGCTAGTGGGTAGTTGTGGATTGTAGAAATACTTGTGTTGAGGTTTGTGATTCCCGTAGCATGCACGTATGGTGAACCGTTATGTAACGAAGTTGGAGCATGAGGTATTTATTGATTGTCTTCCTTATGAGTAGCGGTCGGGGACGAGCGATGGTCTTTTCCTACCAATCTATCCCCCTAGGAGCATGCACGTAGTACTTTGTTTCAATGACTAATAGATTTTTGCAATAAGTATGTGAGTTCTTTATGACTAATGTTGAGTCCATGGATTATACACACTCTCACCCTTCCATCATTGCTAGCCTCTTCAGTACCGTGCATTGCCCTTTCTCACCTCGAGAGTTGGTGCAAACTTCACCGGTGCATCCAAACCCCGTGATACGATACGCTCTATCACACATAAACCTCCTTATATCTTCCTCAAAACAGCCACCATACCTACCTATCATGGCATTTCCATAGCCATTTTGAGATATATTGCCATGCAACTTCCATCATCATCATATACATGACTTGAGCATTTATTGTCATATTGCTTTGCATGATCGTAAGATAGCTAGCATGATGTTTTCATGGCTTGTCCGTTTTTTGATGTCATTGCTACGCTAGATCATTGCACATCCCGGTACACCGCCGGAAGCATTCATATAGAGTCATATCTTTGTTCTAGTAGCGATTTGTAATATTAAGTTGTAAGCAAATAAAAGTGTGATGATCATCATTATAGAGCATTGCCCGATAAAAAAAATAAAAAAACATAAAAAAATAAAAAAAGAAGGAGAGGCCAAAGAAGCCTAAATAAAAAAAAGGGGGCCAAAGAAGCCCGCCCAAAAAAAAGAAGAAGAAAAAAGAAAAGAAAAGAAAAGAAAAGGAGCAATGTTACTATCCTTTTACCACACTTGTGCTTCAAAGTAGCACCATGTTCTTCATATAGAGAGTCTCCTATATTCACACTTTCATATACTAGTGGGAATTTTCATTATAGAACTTGGCTTGTATATTCCGATGATGGGCTTCCTCAAATGCCCGAGGTCTTCATGAGCAAGCAAGTTGGATGCACACCCACTTAGTTTCAGTTTGAGCTTTCATACACTTATAGCTCTTAGTGCATCCGTTGCATGGCAATCCATACTCCTCGCATTGACATCATGTGATGGGCATCTCCATAGCCCGTTGATTAGCCGTGTCGATGTGAGACTTTCTCCCTTTTTGTCTTCTCCACATAAACCTCCATCATCATATTCTATTCCACCTATAGTGCTATATCCATGGCTCACGCTCATGTATTGCGTGAAAGTTGAAAAGGTTTGAGAACGTCAAAAGTATGAAACAATTGCTTGGCTTGTCATCGGGGTTGTGCATGATTTGAATATTTTGTGTGATGAAGATGGAGCATAGCCAGACTATATGATTTTGTAGGGATAACTTTCTTTGGCCATGTTGTTTTGAAAAGGCATGATTGCTTTATTAGTACGCTCGAAGTATTATCGTTTTTATGTCAAATGATTGACTATTGCTTTGAATCACTCGTGTCTTAATATTCATGCCATGATTGGATATTTGATCAAGATTATGCTAGGTAGCATTCCACATCAAAATATTTTTTTATCATTTACCTACTCGAGGACGAGCAGGAATTAAGCTTGGGGATGCTGATACGTCTCCATCGTATCTATAATTTTTTATTGTTCCATGCCAATATTATTCAACTTTCATATACTTTTGGCAACTTTTTATACTATATTTGGGACTAACATATTGATCCAGTGCCCAGTGTTAGTTCCTGTTTGTTGCATGTTTTATGTTTCATAGAAACCCCATATCAAACGGAGTCCAAACGGGATAAAAACGGACGGATCTTATCTTTGGAATATTTATGATTTTTGGGAGGAAGAACCAACGCGAGATGGTGCCTGAGGTGGCCACGAGGCAGGGGGCGCGCCTACCCATACTAGGCGCGTCCCTGACTATCGTGGGGCCCTCGTAAGGTGCTTGCTGCTCTTCTTTGGCCGCAAGAAAGCTAATTTTTGGGAAAATATCTGGGTGAAGGTTTCAATCCAATCGGAGTTACGGATCTTCGGATATAAAAGAACGGTGCCAGGGCAGAATCCGAGAACGCAGAAACAGAGAGAGACAGAGAGACAGGTCCAATCTCGTAGGGGCTCTCGCCCCTCCCACGCCATGGGAGCCAAGGACCAGAGGGAAAACCCTTCTCCCATCTGGGGAGAAGGTCAAGGAATAATAAGAAGAAGGGGGCTCTCTCCCCCTTGCTTCCGATGGCGCCGGAACGTCACCGGGGGCCATCATCATCACCGCGATCTACACCAACACCTCCGCCATCTTCACCAACATCTCCATCACCTTCCCCCATCTATATTCAGTGGTCCACTCTCCCGTAACCCGCTGTACCCTCTACTTGAACATGGTGCTTTATGCTTCATATTATTATCCAATAATGTGTTGCCATCCTATGATGTCTGAGTAGATTTTTGTTGTCCTACCAGTGATTGATGAATTGCTATGATTGGTTTAATTTTCTTGTGGTTATGTTTCTGTCCTATTGTGCCCTCCGTGTCGCGCAAGCGTGAGGGATTCCCGCTGTAGGGTGTTGCAATACGTTCATGATTCGCTTATAGTGGGTTGCTTGAGTGATAGAAGCATAAACCCGAGTAATTAAGGGGGTTGTGGCGTATGGGATAAAGGGGACTTGATGCTTTAATGCTATGGTTGGGTTTTACCTTAATGATCTTTAGTAGTTGCGGATGCTTGCTAGAGTTCCAATCATAAGTGCATATGATCCAAGAAGAGAAAGTATGTTAGCTTATGCCTCTCGCACATAAAACTTGCTATCGGTTCAGTAAAGTAGTCAATTGCTTAGGGACAATTTCACAACTCCGACCACCACTTTTCCACACTCGCTTTATTTACTTTATTGCTTCTTTATCTAAACAGCCCCTACTTTTTAATTACGTGTTCTTTATTATCTTGCCAACCTATCCAACAACACCTATAAAGTACTTCTAGTTTCATACTTGTTCTAGGTAAAGCAAACACTAAGCGTGCGTAGAATCGTATCAGTGGCAGATAGGACTTGAGAGAATATTTGTTCTACCTTTAGCTCCTCGTTGGATTCGACACTCTTACTTATCGAAAGAGGCTGCAATTATCCCCTACACTTGTGGGTTACCACCCGCTTATGGATTTTCTGATCCCGTTTGCACATACTTGTAGTGAACACATGATATTGACCACTATTCAACTGCTTTGGGTTTCTTTGATAACAGACTGCTGCTGCTGATTCCCTTGGCTAGATTGTTGATTAAAACCGCCTTGATTGCCTTGGCCCTGAAAACCAGAGCTTGAACCACCACCTCCAAACCTAGGTCCATGAGAGCCGGATCCTGAACCGCCATGCGGGCCATGATTATTCTGGAAAAAATTAGAGTTTCTATACTCCCTCATGATGAATCAATCCTTCCACAGATGACTAGTCGGCTTCTCCTGGGTTTCGTGCTTTGGGCAAGACTGATTCATCATGGCCTCAAGGCTGAACTTCGGCCCTCCAAACCGGGGCGCTAGCGTTTTCCCCTTACGATGTTGGTTATTACTCTGCGTATTGGTGTTAGCCACAAAGTCTAAACCGCCATTAGCCTTGCGCTTACCATTGCCACCTTGACTCGCCATGTTATGCTGTCATTTTGTATTACCACTCCTTTTCCCTTTACCAGCTTTCTCCTCATCAGACTCAGGGTCTTTTGTGCTATCAGAGTTGGCATATTTGACGAGAGCCGCCATGAGCTCCCCCATATCATTGCAATTGCGCTTAAGCCACCCCAATTTCTTCTTAAGGGGAAGAAACCGACAATTCCTCTCCAACATCAGGACTGCTGAACCGGCATTGATACTGTCCGATGAGTGTATAGCAACTAAGATCCGGCGCACCCAATTGGTTGTTGACTCTCCTTCACCTTGGAGCAAGAATCCAAGTCCAGAATCAACATAGGCTGCTTGCACGTGTCTTTAAATTTTTGGATAAAACGTGCTTTCAACTCTGCCCATGATCTGATGGAGTTAGCGGGCAACCCTTTTAACCAAGTACGAGCCGGCCCATCCAACATCATGGTGAAATACTTAGCACACACAACATCACTAACATCCAACATCTCCATAGCCATCTCACAGCTTTCAATCCAAGCCTCCGGGGGTTGATCCGCTGTGTAGTTAGGCACCTTACGGGGGCCCTTGAAATCTTTAGGCAAGCGCTCGTTGCATAGAGCCGGCACTAAACACGGCACGCCCAAGGTTCTAGAAGTCACCCCTGTCTCCACAGATGTTGATGGATAAACCGGAGGTTGCTGTTGAGCCGCCAAGTCAGTCTCATGTCGCGCCCTGCCCTGGTCCACTAAAGCCCGAGCATCATTACCAGCACGTGGCGGGTCAGGCGTACGAGGCTGATTGTGGTGCCGCCCACTACTTGATACAGTCGGTTCATCAATGTGTCTGCTATAACTCCAACTCAGACATGAGGTTGAATGAATCCGTTCATGACTGTATGAATAAGCCGCCTGCTGAGCCACAACCGTCTGAAGAAGTTCTCTGGCTCGCCGTATTTCCATCACAGCTGGTGACTCATCCTGAGCTGGGAGAGCCGCCAATCGAGTAGCCGCCGCTATCATGTTATCCAGAGGATTAGAATAGTGACCTGGAGGTGTTGGAACATACTGAGGAGGGGTCAAATTCAAACATGGGGGGTATGCAGTCCATGGCTGAACCGATGCTCCAGCCGCTGGTGCCTCAACGACCCGATCCACAACAGGTGGATTACTGGTTCTTGCCCCAAGCGTGTTGAAAAGATTTCTCGCATCGTAAACCGGACGACTCACAAGCCTTCTGTTAAAGACAGTGTTTGATGCGTCTCGGTCCAAGATCAAGCGAAAATTTTCTGCTTGAAGTCGTTCTGCCTCCCTCTCCAAAGCGGCTCGATCCGTGGCCATCTGGGCGTCCTCAGTGTTTAGATCCTCCTTGTCTTGAGCTATCTCATCACATAATTTTGCAATGTCCGCATTCTGTTGTGTTTGGTTTGCCGAGGTCACCTCTGCCGTCAACAACATTGCCAGAGCCTCTAACAGTTCAGATAAAACTTGAGCTGGCAGGCGCACAGGGCCTCCTGCCCCAACTGTCGTGCTGCCGCAATTGAAAAATTCGGCCCTGGCTGCGTACTAGCCATGAAGATTGTAACCCGGTTTCGCGGCTCATAGGGGTTCAGAATACTGTCGCCATCGGAACAGCCCCCAAGCCCATCATCCTGAACGTGATACATGGAGTTGGTCTCGCCAGTTGAGGACTCATCGCCTGAATAGACGACCGTCTCACCACCAGACTCAGATCCTCCTTCCAGATCTACTCCTTGAGTAAAGCCGACAAAGACATGCTTCGGGGCGGCTTGAACCTTGGGGCGCACGCTGAGCCGTCTCGACGATATCGGCGTAGGTGTCCGGCTCAGCCTCCGATTCACCAATCTTGCCAATGAAGACATGAATTCCGCCGAAGGGGACCCGGTACCCGTACTCGATTGAGCCGGTCTCGGGGCCCCAACCTGCATCATTGATGTAGAGCTTGTCGAGACGACTCTTAGTCATCCGGCCCACAACGTATCCCTTGAGCCCTACGAAGTTGCCCTTCAAGAACTCAAAAACATCGTGTGCTGGCCCCACGGTGGTGCCAACTGTCGTGGGATTGCCACGGCAGATGCCCTAGCATGAGGACATAGGTGTGGAGCCATCGCAACGTAGTTAGCTTGAAGGGGTTAAATGGGACAAAGGACAGAGCTTTACCCAGGTTCGGCCCCTCTCAATGAGGTAAAAGCCTAGGTCCTGCTTTAGTTGTATTGATTGGGTTTCGATTATCAGGAAGAGAATACGCTTGACCTAGTTCTTGATTGATTGTTTCTTGCCCTAACCCACCGCCGGGTCACCCCTTTATATACATAGGTTGATGCTCGGCGGCTTACAGAGTCCCGGCCGGCTCATACACAATGTGTCCGGCTCGGTGAAAAAACTAAACTTTCCTTAACATACAAGTTAAACATATGGCGGTTTATACCCGTGGGCCTCAAGTCGCCTCCGGGTCTTGGACCTTCATTAAGCTTGCTGCATGAACCACCATCTTCAACGTCTTCTTGGGCCTTCTTATTATGAACCGCTGGTGGTATGACCCGACCCCTCCCGGGCGGGTCATACCCAATAGTCATATCTCCAACAATCGGAGTGCAATCCATAATGGTAATAGCTAGCCAGTGGACATACATAGATGGAACTGACATTAAGTAAAATAGAGCAGTCAACCATTAATTCTGCTACAACACAAAAGCTCGGTAGAAAGGATATTTTTTGCAGTAGGAAGGAAGAAAACTTGCAACTGATTTAGTATGAAAAGGCTTGTCACCAACCTGGGAGGGAAGATTCTAGGAAAGCCTTAAACCATATGCTAATATAGAAGCCTACGGTATCCAACCCCGACATAAAGAAGCTCAAGGCGGGGAAAAGGATCTACAAAATGGGCAAGGACTGTAGTTATCAAATGAGCTGGAACTATATCATGATTTACCTATTAGATGACCCTGCTTTGTTGTACAATAGGAGTAGCATATCAACGATAGCACGAACATCTACTATGGGCCAGGATATGTTGACTATTGTGTCGGACATCCTGCAATGAGTTCAACTGATTATATTTTCTAGTGTAAACAATAACCAAGAAAATATATCAATGTATTGAACTTCTTTGTTTAATGTCGTAGTAATACCATAATTACCTACCGCAACATAAAAAAAATCACTAATCATAGCTCAAGCATTTTTAGTAGAAACACATATAAACTAACATTAATAGATTCCCAATCTCTATAAACACTTTGGAATTATTATTTTCATAACAACACAGGGAACTGAAAAGTATCATTTCCATGCATCTAAGAATCTAAAATTAGATAGCAAAAACATGCATGGATTGAACTCCTCCTCAAAAAATGTTTTAAT
Organism: Triticum aestivum; assembly: GCF_018294505.1. NCBI lineage: Eukaryota > Viridiplantae > Streptophyta > Magnoliopsida > Poales > Poaceae > Triticum > Triticum aestivum. The sequence continues at coordinate 533,835,823 of NC_057798.1, forward strand.
TCACATGCATCCCTTCAGGACACCTATTTTCAAGACTGTATAGGGTATTTTAAGTAAATGGGAGATCTACCTCTTTTGCCTCAAACGAAGTGTCCAAATTTAGTCCCTAATTCCATAATAAGTTCAAATGATGTCCAATTTCATATTTGACTCGCTGGCCCTAGTAAATGTGAAAATAAGACACGGTTCACAAAGATGGAAATGAACCGATTATGCACCATATATTGCACTTAAGATGCTATAGTAAGGAAAACAATAATCCTAATAATGGAATAACAGCAAGAAAATCAATAATCCTAATAATGGAATAACAGCAAGAAAATGCTCGATAAGTAATAAGGAAAAGAGAATATACCTCTCTCCCAACTAAGCTGCCAAGTATGCTACCCCGTTGCTACTAAAGTTCCATTAGAATAACATGTAAACCAATAGGAACAAAAAATCCATGTTGAATCACAGGAAGCATAAAAAAACATATTGGAGAAGAATGAACCGCTTATGTACCCAGACTGAACTCAGTGTGTTCATCCTTATTCTATGTAAAAAAAATTAGAAAATGAAGTTATGACAATCTGCTATACCTGGGGACGTGCAGCTCGCCCACCTCGTCGATGTCTCCTTGCCAACATCTCACGCTCAGCCTGTTGAGCGCCGACGAGGAAGAAGGAGCGGAGCACTGGCCGCCGCCTTCTGGTGGTGCCATGTGCTAGGGGTTAGAAACCCTAGTGCGACGCGCGTGCCGAGCACGACGGAGCCGGGGGCTCGGTGAAGGAGCAACGGCCACCTACGAGAAGGATCCAGCAGAGGCGGCAGCTCGGAAGACCTCGTGGGATGGGGGAGAAGGATTGAGCGCCGCATCATCTGCCCTCACCTCTCCCAGGTCGAGCCGGCGGCTTCTGCTATGCCTCCGTCGCCGTCTTTGGACGGCGCCTAGGGGAGGGGGGCTGGGGGCGCTTGCAGCTGTCACTCTGGAGAGCGCTAGCCAGCGGCTCGAGATGAGGGGCGACGGGGACAGGGTGTGGATGCTGAGGCGCGAGGTCGCGTGGATGGGGAGGAGGAGAAGATGATGCGGGCAGCGGCGACGACTCTCCTCAAACAGGAACTAAAACATGGAGGGGAGGAAGCCGACCGGGAGAAACCTAGGGCATTGGTGTTTTTATACAACCACACAAAATTCTAGTTTTGCTCTTCGCGGGTGGCCAAAATTTCGCGCGGTGATTTTTTCGCCGCATGTAGACAACACCGGGAGCACTTGCTTTTGCAGTCGCTGACGGGCACGGCCCACCACCTCCTGACCCCACCTTCCATAGACAGAGACGACTACAGATCAGGGGAGAAAAATCACGCACTATTCATTGCTAGTCACATCAGTTCGATCCGAAGGCCAGTATCATCTCACATCAAGATCCGACAGCATGGATCATTTTGGACAACTAATCCGACGGCCGAAAATCCAATGCCCTGGGAAGGCTCCATCTTTGGCTAAGATGTAACAATGGGATTGTAGAATATATAATAGTTCAACTTTTATTTGATTTCTGGAAATAATCAGGATGTTTTTTGTAAGCTTTTGTAATAAAAAAAAGGCCACCTCCTGCAAAGACAGATAATATTTCGTTAGAATTCATGAATCGTGAGCAGGGCCTCTAAGCATGGAGGCCCTGTGCGGTCAAATAGATGTTGTTGCTTTGACCGTGCTTGCCGCACGGTGAATTAGGCACCTGGTTACCACCTTTTATGCGACGCGATGTTCCCCTCGATTACCGGTGTGGTACTAATCGACCGGGCTGCCGTGGAGGCAAAAACGCTAGCTGCCGTGCCGTGCCCTGGCGGGAGCATGCGTGCATGGCGGCCGCGCGTACCGATCGTGTTAAGCACGGCAGCCCTTGTGCTTTATCATAACCGGCCATGCCGGGGGGCTGTTGTCAGAGGACTGACGACGACGTAGGTCACTTGGACTTGGAACAACCGATCGGGTTGAATGATGAAGCAAAGCATGGGCGCGCCCACGCCGTAGCCCGTATGGCGTAGGTTAACAGACGCAGCGACAGGGCGCGCTGCTAGTCAGGTGGCTCCCCAGGTCCTCCAAAGGCCGGCCGCGCATGGATCCACGTGAGACACGGGCCCGGGAGAAGGCACACAACACGCGCGCCTCGGAACCGACGCCCTGCCGGCTGCGCCCGCGGCATATCCGCGGCGGCGGCGGCGGCGGCGGCCGTGAACGTCGGTACGTGGCGCCGCTCGATGGCTTGACCTTGACGAGTGGACTGTTGCTCGGAGTGTCGCGCTCCGCGCCGCGCCGCCCGCGCGTTGGCACGGCGCGGCGGCCAGCGCTGCGGTGCGTGCGTACGCGCTCGGGTACGAGTTTTTCAACAGAAAGACACGGGCGATGGCGCATGGCCTCCCGGGAGCGGTTCTGGTGCGGCGGCCCACGTCCCTTTCTGGCACCGTGGTACACACACAAGGCAGGCACGTGACGCCACGCAGGGGCGGCCCGCCCCCACCCATTTTGACTTCCTGAATTAACCAAATCCTACATGCCTGCACGCAGAAAACAAGTCAGTATAGATACGCGCATCGGCATGATTTGATCTGGACAGGAGGATATCCGAGTTCAGAGGTCGCACTTTCAGGAGAAAGCGCTACTGCTCCATGTACTACAGGTCCCCATGCAGAACAAAGCATGTTCTGATTCTTCTCTTGTACCGTATAGTACGCTGATTGTAACCCTGCTCTTTCCCAACGTTTGTGAATCTCTTGTAGGAGAAGCTAGCGCGTCTTCTGCGGTCGCGCATATCTTTAAATTGTTGCCTCAATGTGCAGGAACCACCAGGTCAGATGATCTTCTGACTCAAACACAACAAATAGTGTATAAACTAAAAACACATTTTATGGATCAAACAATGCATTGCCTGACCTAACAGATTGGCACAAAACCATCGTTTTTGCTTGTTTGACGGAGGGCACAAAATCATTGTTAAAACTATGAAGGATCCTGTGGCAGCAGGGAGTTGTTTAAACACAGGATGTTCAAACGCCATGTGCATCATCCCCTATGCGTGCTAAAAGAATTTTTTTAACTGCAAATCGTGCCGTACCCTGTAATTATCTACAAACAGCTGTAAACAGATAGATACACCCCTGCAGCAAGTGCAGGATAATATATTACGCAGTCTCCTCAGCATGTAGTACTGCAGAAGACTTTTCAAGACAAAACAAAATGCACCCATTTGCAAGCTAGAATGATACATCCGCAGTTTCATATTGTAGCCAGTTAATCAATTACCAGCTCTCAATATTCTTATTAGTTGCATCTTTAATTGCACACAAGATCTGCTTGACGCGAACAGGAACAGTAACACCGATCGATCGATCGACGTGGGAGACTACTCCAAAGTCCAAACCAGCCAAGAGATCTGATCACAATGGTATCAGCGATCGACAAACTGGGGCTATGGCTGGGCTGGTTCTCCATCTTAACTGGAACTAGATGACACGATCGGCGGGATCTCAGCTCCATAAAACAAACCCCCCGCCCCCGCCACGTCCCCCGCCGCGCGGTCTATACACGGCATCACCTAGAGAAACGGGAGACACACATTTAAGCGGAATCACGTGAATGATCTATAGATTAAGCTATCAGTTGACTTCTGGAGTGCTTTGCTTCTCTTTTGTTATTGTGCCTCCGAGAAACACTGTCCATGAGTTTGCAACTTGTACCTACATATATATACGAGGGAGCTGGCCAGCTATTGTGCTTGTGTCGAGCCATCCATGCATATGAGAGAGGAACAGAACTAGCCAGGGTTGTAGAGGAGCATATGCTGGTTAGCTTGGGCTAGTTAAGAAGCATATACCCATGGAGCTTGAAGGGTGTGTAGATTGGAGAGGGAATGCTGTGGATCGAAGGAAGCATGGAGGCATCAAGGCTACAATCTTCCTCTACGGTGAGCAACTAACCATATAGCTTGTTTCTGCCATACTCTAGCTAGCCTGGGGGCACGCATGAATAAGGTTCTGTGTGATGATGCACCTGAGATTGTTTTTGAGATCTCTGCTTGTCTGAGCTCATTTCCGTATATAAACCGCACACTGCTCGAGATAATATTACACATGAACAATGTGTTACTGTTTGCCAGCCTCCGGTCGATGTTTCTTTCCTTCCAGGCTTCTTGCTACACGATCGATCAGAGCTCCATGGGGTTATAGTTCAGTTGGAAATAAAAGTACTCCCTCCGTTCCGATTTACTCGTCGTGGTTTTAGTTCAATTTAAACTAAAACCACGACGAGTAAATCGGAACGGAGGGAGTAGTGTTCTTCGCATCAGAAATATAGTGAAAAACGCACTTTCCATGCCCAGGTATTAAGTTATACAGGAGGTAAATATCAAAAATGCTAGACGTACAAAGCCCTACAAGCTTCTATAGGCTCCTTCCTAACCAACTAAACATGCCCCCCTGATTTTTAGGTGGGTGGGGCCCCAATCTCCCCTTAGTCCAGTCACAGTTTGACCCCTATAAAACCCCGCAGAAGTCCGTCGATGTAGCATCACTGGGCAAATATTATGTGCCAGCATCAATATCTTGTCTACCTTAATATTTATCTATGGTAGCGAACATGAAAGACTAACACGACAATTGTACCAATACTATCTACTCCCTCTGTAAACTAACATACGACAGTTTAGATTACTAAAGTAGTGATCTAAACACTTTTATATTAATTTACGGAGGGAGTACATGCTAAGGATTGATAATGCAACGATCCAAGGACCTAGAAATAGGTGCTTTGTTGCATTGGATGAAGATGCCCCTTGCATGCATGCGTAGTGATTTGGTCACGTTCTCTCTTAACTAACATGTAAAGTGTAACGAAATAGGGTTTCCTCCCGCTTTATATTATAAAACATACCACCAATCCACGAGCTCAATGTTCACGGGCAACATAAAAAAAAGAAAGAAAAAATAGGTCTGGCTGGGGGCACGGCACAACAAACCCCCAGCACAGCACATGTGCTGGGGGCACAGCACATATAAAGTGTAGGGATAGATATGTATGAGTTTGGTGCCTCAACTGTGCACATAGTTCACTTTGTCCCTTTATCATTTTCTGGTCATGTATCTTTGGTCCCTCATTTTTCTAAACCCGGCGAACTTGGTTCCTTACCCAGTTTGTCACCTGACCTCGTCCATGCTGGCACATATGAACTTGCCACATCATAGCATACGTCGTGAGAAGCACACGCCGAAGTAGAGGAGAAACATATGGGGGAGGTATAGCTCCATAGGGCAGGGCTAGAGCTCAAGCGGAGGTAGAAGTTTAATCTCATAAACTTCGAATTTTGCATGAATAAAAGTCAACTAAACTAGAGTGACATGTACAATATATTACACCTGCCATTGTATGACAGCATGCCCCCACCCCTGTCGCACGCAAAAAAGATGATCTCCTACCAAAATGGAACATCAAACGAAATCTGAGGACCTAGTTTATGACTTCCAAGCATTAAACAAGAAACAGGGCAAGTTAAAGAAGAAGCCAAATCCTTGTTGGTCATGCCTGATCATGAGAAATTCTGAAAAGAATCTTATGGTCAAGAATCAATGGTCCTTTCCTCCTCTTCTTACACTTCTCTCAAGCAAGAATAAATAAATAAATAAATAAGACGGCATCACGGCAAATATTGAAATGCATTTGACAAAATGTTGGTAAAGATCATCTGTGCGGCTGCAAGTACCATGGGTGTAACTAGAAATTTGCCACTTCAAATTTCGACTCAATCTCCACCACATGAACAATTTCTAAGCTTCCACCTCTGAGAGAGTATGTTTTTTCTTAACTAGAGTGACATGTACAAGATATTACACTTGGAAGTCTATGACATGGCCTCTTGTCATCGTCCCAGCAAAAGGATCTCCTATAGCCTCAGCAAAAAGATACATCTACCAAGATAAAATATCAAACAAAATCTCAGGACATAGTTTATGACTTCCAAGCATTAAAAACGATATGGGATGAGGAAGCTAAAGAACCAGTCAATTCCTCGTTGATCATGCATGGTCATGAGAAATTCTGACAAAATCTCAAGACATAGTTTATGACTTCCAAGCATTAAAAACAAAATGGGATGAAGAAGCTAAAGAATGAGCTAAACCCTCGTTGATCATGCATGGTCATGAGGAATTCTGACAAAATCTCATGGTCAAGAATCAATGGTCCTTCCCTCCTCTTCTTACACTTCTCTCAAGCAAGAAAAATAAATAAATAAATAAATAAAAAGACGGTGTAATGTTGGTAAAGATCGTCTGTGGGCTGCAAGTACCATGGGCGTAACTAGAAATTTGCCACTTCAAATTTTGACACAATCTCCACCACGTGAACAATTTCTAAGCTTCCACCTCTAAGAGTATGGGTTTTCTTAACTAGAGTGACATGTACAAGATATTACACTTGGAAGTCTATGACAGGACCTCTTATCATCGCCCCAGCAAAAGGATCTCCTATAGCCTCAGCAAAAAGATACATCTACCAAGATAAAATATCAAACAAAATCTCAGGACATAGTTTATGACTTCCAAGAGCATTAAAAATGAAATGGGATGGGGAAGCTAAAGAACCAGCCAAATCCTCGTTGATCATGCATGGCCATGAGAAATTGTGACAAAATCTCAGGACATAGTTGATGACTTCCAAGCATTAAAAACCAATGGGATGAGGAAGCGAAAGAACCAGCCAAATCCTCATTGATCATGCATGGTCATGAGAAATTCTGACAAAATCTCATGGTCAGGAATCAATGATCTTTTTCTCTTCTTACACTTTTCTCAAGCAAGAAAGAGGACAATAGTTAACTAAACGAAAAGACGCTGTCATGGCTAATACTGAAATAGGATGAAGATAAACCACATCTGACAAAATGCTGATAAAGATCATCTGTTCAGCTACAACATGTTGCACCTACCATGGTTAAGTAGAAGTTTTACATTTCAAATTTTGACTCTCCACCATATGAACAATTGTAAGGTTCCACCTCCGAGGACCACCTCCCTTCGCTGATCATGCATCTACCAAGATAGAATATCAAACAAAATCTCAGGATGTAGTTTATGACTTCCAAGCATTAAACAAGAAATGGGGCCATGAAGTTGAAGAACCGGCCAAATCCTCGTTGATCATGCATGATTATGAGAAATTCTGACAAAATCTCATTGTCAAGAATCAATGCTCCTTTTCTCTTCTTCTTACACGTCTCTTAAGCAAGCAAAAGGAAAACAGATAAATAAATAAACGAAAAGGTGTTGTCATGTCTCCTATTGCTGCAGCAAAAAGATATATCTGCCAAGATATATAGGATACCAAACAAAATCTGAGGACATAGTCTATGACTTCCAAGCATTAAACAAGAAATGTGGTGAGGAAGTTAAAGAACCAGCCAAATCCTCGTTGATGATGCATGATAATGAGAAATTCTGACAAAACCTCATGGTCAAGAACCAATGGTCCTTTTATTATCTTCCTTTTTTTTGCTTGAGAGAAGTGTAAGAAGAAGAGAAAAGGAACATTGATTTTTTTTTCTTTTCAAATTGAATCAATGGTCCTTTTCTCTTCTTATTACGCTTCACTCAAGCAAGAAAAAGGAAAATAGATAAATTAAAAAAAAGACGTTGTCATGTAATACGATGAAAATACACCACATCTGGAAAAATGCTGGTAAAGATCGTCTGTAAAGCTGCAACATTTTGTACGTACCACGGATAAGTAGAAGTTTTACATCTAGAACAACCTCCCTTCACTGAGCATGTATCTACCAAGATAGAATATCAAACGAAATCTCAGGACATAGTTTATGACTTCCAAGCATTAAACAAGAAATGGGGTAAGGAAGTTGAAGAACCAGGCAAATCCTCGTGTTGATCATGCATGATAATGAGAAATTCTGAAAAATCTCATGGTGAATAATCAATGATCCCTTTCTCTTCTTCTTACACTTCTCTCAAACAAGAAAAAGGATAATAAATAAATGAATGAAAAGACGTTGTCATGGTGAATATTGAAATACAATGAAAATACGCCACTTCTGACAAAATGTTGGTAAAGATCATCTGTACAGCTGCAACATTTTGTACGTACCATGGATAAGTAGAAGAACAACCTCCCTTTGGTTGAAAGAGGCATGCTGCATGTGCAAAATAACTCTATACTGAATATCTGGAAGATTTGCCACAGCATGGTCAACCTCAGACGGTATTACCAGCAACTCAGTTTCGGGCAAAGCAAAGTCTGGGCCCAACTGAATTCAGATTAGTTGTGTTTGTTCAAGCATGATATATCTATTAATTGGGCATCTACAACTCAGCTTGGTAAAACTGAGTGAATCTCATTGGTCCACACAGATCTGTTTGTAGGAATCAAATGGCTTAGCCTAGCCTGAAAAGTATGATTTGCTTCACTCTTGCTGATCCTAAAATAATATAGTTGCATGCATCTTGAACCAGAATCGAACAATCTGTCGGAGCTGAATTCTATGTTCTTTGCAGTTTTGGCCGTGCTGCGAAATTGCCCCAACAGTGCAAACTTCAGCCTTGTAGCCTATTTCCACAGGATACTACATCTGGATATTGTGACCTCCTCAGCTGTGATCACCTATCTGGTCGGTGCAATATTCTTCTTTGCTGCCCTGATGAACTTTATCGCTGGCGCATATATCCAGCGAACCACTGCTATATTTGTATTCAGTCCCCTTGCAGTCCTGGTAATCCCCTTGCCCATTAAACTCCCTGTAAGAGTCAATCAAGCCTAATAGTGAAGCAGCAAACTTTTAATGGCCTTCACTATCTTGGTACTATCAAGTAAACTGTAAAGCTTTATGTTTCCCTTTGGCTTCTTAAGTTTCTATTTAGGCTACCAGGTTGAAGTAGAGATGCTGTAGTGAAGCATATTATCTAGAATTTAGTTCCCTTCTTTTTTGTTACTGACTACTGCAAGTATTGTATAAGATATACAATTTTAGTCTTCTATAAAGACAATAAACATAAGAGCATGAACCAAGGGTTGATACTATTTTGTTTCAGTAACTGACCAATTCAAGAGAGTGACCGCCCGTTGATTGAGCAATCTGCCAACAACTTAGACAATTTTGACCATCTGTATCAGTGTATGATCATGGTCCCATATACTCCGTTCCATAATTCTTGTCAACGGGCGGTCATTGTATGGAACGGAGGGAGTACTTAACAGTAACTACTATCAGATCAGTTAGGTATCTAATAATTGTGATTGTGGAAGTAGATGACAAATCCTGAATTCTAAATATTTTCTGTTGAACGACACAGGGCTATATGTTGCTAGCATTGCAGGCATACTTGCCTTCACTACATCCTCTGGATTGTGAGATAAACAAAGAACCAAACAACTGTGAGTCAGCTAAAGGTTGGAGCTTAACACTGCTCTACTTGAGCTTATTAATGTTTGCCATCGGAGAAGGCTGCATGCGCGCTTGCATACCATTGCTTGGTGGAGATCAGTTCAGCAATGATGATCCAAAAGAAACACATCTCAAGAGTACGTTCTTGAGCTGGATCAAGTTTGCAAACTCTGTTGGAGCACTAATGGGATTGGTATTCTTAGTCTGGATCGAGAACAATTTGGGCTGGGCCCTTGGCTTTATGATATCTGCACTTATTGTACTTGTAGGGCTGTTTGTGGCAGCCAGTGGACTGCCTTTCTATAGAACACAGAAGCCTAATGGAAGTCCTCTAAAGGGAATATTGCAGGTAAAACTTCATACAGAGCACAGTATGCATGCTAATTATGAAGGTTCCAGTACTCATTATTCTCATGTCATCGTTCCTTCATCCTACTCCAAGTGAACAACACAATTCTAGACTATCCGGTCCAAGTTTTACAGGGTCGAACAGAATTTTGCTTGATCCCAATGCACTGTATTAGTCATTCTTATAATCTTAATCCTGAAAGGTCACCATGTCCCATCCCTAACTAGCATATTAGTTACTCATCAAGCAATAAAGGAACCAACACGCTAATTTTCAAAAATTGAATGTGTCTCATCCTGCATCTATTAAGTTAAAACAAGAAAAACTGAAGATGCAAATGGTTCTCAACATTCAAGTTATATTCTCCAGGTTCTTGTCACTTCATCAAAGAAGAGGCAGGTTGCTACCATAGATGTTATCGAGCTGCAGGAGATAGGAGCAGCGGATAGTGTTGATGGGGAAGGCAAATCTGACAGCAAGAGCACTGGGTAAGTTCCTTAGTGGTCAATATTCCCTAACTCTTGCTTTCTGTTTAGCTAATTGTTAGTACATTTATATTTCTGAAAATAAGTAGAAGTGTTACATCCTAGGATGTCAACAATTTAAAGAGTAAAAGAAATGCCCGGACGTAGCAATATCGTGATATTAACTCAAGTACTCAACTATAATCCTTTTAGCATATTCTTGGAAAAATCTAGAATATATTTGATGGAGGTAACAATTTATTTTCATTCTGTAGCACCACTCAGATCGAGGAGTTAACAAAGGCCATCACCCGAATGCTTCCAATCTTCATCAGCTGCTTGCTCATCTACCTGCCCTTCACGCTGCTAATGACACTAACGATACAAGTCGGCAGCACCATGGACAAAGGGATAGGCACGATCCAGATACCTTCCGCCTCTCTCATTGCAATCCCAACAGCATTTCACATGCTTATGCAACCATTCTACAGGCAGATATTGACGCCACTGCTAGAAAGATTTACAGGCCACACACACGGAATCACCCCACTGCAGAGTATCGGTGCTGGCTCGGCGTGCGGGGTAGCAGCAGCATGCCTTGCGGCGATAGTGGAAACAAGAAGGCTGACAGTCGCAGAGCAGCATGGGCCAACATCGACAGGAGCAGGCGTCCCGATGTCCGTGTTCTGGTTGGTTCTGCAATTCTTCCTGCTAAGCATCATGGATGCAGCATCCTTCAGTGGACTGATTGAGTTCATAAAGAGCGAGTCATCTCCGGAAATGAAGCTGATAGCACCGGCAGCGCAGTCCATCGTTGCTGGAATAGCAGCCTGGTTAGCAAGTGCCTTCATACAGCTAGCGAACAACGCGTCGCGACACGGCAATGGTGGAAGAGGGTGGCTAGATGGAGCAGACTTCAACAGGACACGCCTTGATCGTTTCTTCTTGTTGCTGGCAGCCATCGAGCTGGTGGCACTCATCAACTATGCTTTCTGGGCGAGGAGATATGCCAAGACGCAACGGAGCAGTGGTGCTGGATTAGTTGGTGATAGCTCTGAAAACTAAATAGCCAAGCATAGCGAGATACATAGGCAATAGGTGATAGACCAAATATTTTTTGATGAATTGTCTTAGTTAGCGTATCAGTGCTATACATACTGTAACTGAGAAATACTGTAATATCCACCAATCAATATTCAGCAGTGATCGATAAAATGTGTCATACAGATACGTTACCTTTCATTGAAAAGAAAAAAAAGAAGTGTCATCTCACCAAGTCATCGATAGATTCGTCGAACATCAAGGTGGAATCATGGTAGATGGGAGTAATTGGGTAAGAACCATTGTATATGCCATGTTCCCAAGTCGATACCCTCGCAGCCTCCCCGCTGAAGGCCTCACCGCGGCGGCACCCCAAACTAAACACGAAACGCGGTGGCCGGAAAGTAAAAGGGATAAAGCAGTTCAGATGGGGAGAAGGAGAACCTACCGCGGCGAGTCTCCGGCGAAGCGCGCGGGGACCAGAGGTGTCGGACAATGCGGGGACCGAAACGGCGAGGTGGACGGCTCGGCTCGGCGGGGGACGGCGGCGGCGTGAAGAAATGCAGGTGGGTAGTCCAGTTTACTGCGTCAGCTGGGACCAGCTTATCTGTCACACCGACGAGTGGGTCCCACCTGTCAGCATGTTCTTCTTGCTCCTCTTCCTCTTTCTCTCTCTCCTTTCCTGTTCGGCTCTTCCCCCTCACCAATCAATCACAACCGCCCGGCAGTTTTCAGGGTTGGCAGGGCGCGGGCAGAATCTACGTCTGAGGGCAGACAAGGAGTGCGGATGCGGACCGTGGCGGCGGCGGCGGCGGCGGCGGCTGAGCCGTTGGCTGCGGCAGCGCGATGGAGGGACTCGGTGGATTTAACCCACTCAGAGCCAGCCTCTGGCCACCGGCGCCCGCCCGGCGGCCACTCGCCCTGCCTCCGAGGCCCCGTATTCTTCCCATCGATCCCAGATTGAGGCGGAGATGCCGCGGAGAGAATTCAGCCCCCAGGAGAATGGGGAAGGTATGTTTTCAGTTTATGCGTGTCAAACTTGACATGCATTGCTTTGGCAGATTCTTGTTGCGGCATGTACAACATGACCATGTGGATAATGGTTAAGAACTCAACAACTGTATCTCTTTCTTCTTAGCTTTCAACTCTCACACATGACTTTACTGTTGCCGATATGTCGTTTTTTTTGTCGGACTGTTCGTGCTTGGCTGTGTGCATCCTCACTATGGAGAGGCCGGGTGTTGCTTATCATGCTTTATATCCGTTTGATGCTACATTTTGAGTTAATAAAAGTGCCCTTTATCAGAAAAAAAACTCTCACATGTCACAAGCATACGCATTCTTGTAGTAGGCACGACATCAGCAGTACACCATAACCTCACAAGCTAGATGGATACTTGGATATGGATGAAAATGATGCGGGGATGATGAATATACCACAAAGCTCATTCCATTTGGAAGTGTACGGCGTAGTTTGACTGTCCAAGCTCAAGCTCTGACCAGCAAGCAGTACAGCAGTGTGAACACAAAGTTGATACCTTATGCCATACATTTGCAAACAGGGTGGGGGGGGGGTATGATTTTTGTCTTGACTCAATGCATTGAGCACGGATTGATAATATTTTACGTCTGAGTTTTTATTACATTGTTGTCAGGTCGCTTTCATACGCGAGCCAAGCCTTCCAGTTCATAAGCTAAGGTGCACTACTTTAAAGGAAGTTAGCCTATCAAAGGACTTACTCTCGAAACAATTAATGAATAAGGAGCTAACTTACAACATGTTGCTATCAGGATGATGGCACACTGATATCAATATCTGCTAGTTGTTGATACTTATTGACTTCAATAGCCTCATTGTACATGCACCTAATCTTTTTTTTTCTACTTCATCATTGCTCAATGTCTTTTGTAATTCCCAAATTTTTAGTTAGTAGGAATTATGAACAATGGGAGTCAAATTATTGTTGATGGTTGATAAAATGGAAGTCAAATTAGTGTTGATAGTTGGTAAGAATGGCATTAAATATTTAAGAATGTTTGATTAATCCTGTTGATGCTGTCACTCCTTTGAATATGGATATCACCTGCTTATTTATACCCCTCTTATGGTCAGGGATGCTACGGGCAGGCAGACAGGCAGTGAGTAGGAGGAATAAGAGGCACCATGGCACTAGTAGGCTTTGTGGATTGGAGGGGAAACGCCATCAGGAAAGAGGTGCATGGTGGAGTCAGAGCAGCATGGTTCTTGTACGGTAATTCACTATACACCGAATCTAGTATGCAGACATTTATATATGTGTGGCCAAACAACATCTCACTGTTCTATTTTCAAGCTTCTGTTCTGAGTTCAAAACATTGAACCATTTTTTTGTAATCTCCCTTGCAGTTCTGACTGTGGTAACCAACGTGGTTATTATCCCAAACCTGCTGAATCTGGTTACTTATCTTCATGGAACAATGCATATGGGGGTCTCGGCCTCTGCAACTACAACCACTAATTTTTTTGGTGCCACATCCGGGTTTGCAATGATAGCAGCTTTCCTCTCCGACTCCTACATTACTCGCTTTAGAACAATGCTCCTCTTTGGTCCATTTATGTTTCTGGTAATATGATCTTCCTCTGTTCAGTCATCTGCACGATTTCTGATTTTCCTTATGATCCAATTATTATTTTGTTACCTACATGTTCTCTTTCTTTTTGTAACAAGAATTGTGCCCATGATAGAGATTAGAGAGTGTTAATAATACCTGTTGGGCTTTATCAAATAGTTTTTAAACACAAGTAGCTATGTCACCTAAAGAAGTGAATATAAAATCCTACCATCTTACTACCCTTGGATTGGTCCTAAAAATGATTACAAAATTGCTGCAAATTTGTCATAATTTTGATATACTTGTATTGTAATTATCCTAATTGTGATGTGAACCCACAAACATGAGTAAAACTGTTATCTGCTTTGATGAAGACTTTTCAGGAGCTGAAATGTATGGTACAAAATTGGAAGGGGTGAGGTGAGAATGGACTGTAAATAACTAAATATATTACTAAAACAGCTATGCTTCTCTAGCATATGGAGAAAATACTAAAACCTAGAACTGCCTTATATAATAATAGAAAAAAAATCAACCAACAGGAACTAGCACCCATGGTGTTTATATTTAGAACAACAACCGTGAGGCACCGCTGGGAGACCAGGCCTCGAACCTGAGTGGGCTGACCGAGCACAGAAGCCGATAGTTAACTGGATGATGCTCAGTTCTTGAGAACTGCCTTATAACTTAACATGCTCTAGTACAGCTCAATTCCTGACAAATAATACTTACTCTGGCATATCCTGGACCATTAGATCCACTTAATGTGAATATGACATATTTAGGGATGCCTTTTGGTGTAAAAGGCTACTACGCCATCTTCATTTTTGTCCTATCCTATAAAGCCTTACATTAACACCCTTCATGATGTTTACTTGTAAAAAAATACACCCTCCATCCGAAAATACTTGTCATCAAAATGGATAAAAGGAGATGTATCTAGAACTAAAATACATCTAGATACATCCCCTTTTATCCAGTTTGATGACGAGTATTTCCGGACGGAGGGAGTATATAATTTATGCAAAGTATTTTTCTCAGCCTCTAAAATTCCATTATACGGATGTCCACGAGTCAAATGTCACTGGCTGACAGCTTTTTATGCACCTTCTATAGGAAATTATATATATAATGCTATTGTGTTCTAATCAAACATGCATTTGTGCAGGGTTACGGATTGCTCGCACTGCAAGCCTACCTTCCTTCACTCCGTCCACCAGCTTGCAACATTGAAGCAGAGCTAAACAGCTGTGAAGTGGTCCATGGATGGAATGCTACCTTATTGTACACAGCCTTGTATATGACTGCATTTGGTGATGGTTTTATCCGTGTTTGCTTGCCATCCCTCGGAGCAGACCAATTTGACCATGAAGATCCCTCTGAGTCCCGCCAACAGTCCAGCTTCTTTAACTGGTATACCTTTGGAATCTCCTTTGGAGGTTTTGTAGGGCTGATTCTCATAGTGGGGATCGAGAACTACAAAGGGTGGGATATCGGACTTGGGGTGTGTGCCATCCTAATTCTGCTAGGATTGCTCATAGTCGCTGCCGGTTTCCCCTTCTACTGCAACCAAGTACCACAAGGAAGTCCTCTAACTCGAATACTGCAGGTTGTGCTACTACATATTCCTGGCTTACAACATAATATACCATCCCAATTCTCAGGAAATGTGTTAGAAACATTACTTAACTGCAATTTTGCCTCTCCCAGGTTCTTGTGGTTGCATTCAGGAACAGGAAACTTGAACTTCCTGAAAAACTTGAGGAAGCGAAGGAAAGCTGCACTGGGACAAGGGCATGTTCTGTTGATGCACTCGCTCAAACAAATAGTCTGAAGTAAGATTCAGTGAAATAATACCTTTTTCTGACTTTTGTGTGTACTACTTATCAAGTTGGCATAGAGAGTAGTGTACGAGATTATAGACTGTTCATGCATCTTGGCAGATTCCTCGACAAAGCTTGCATCAACAGTGGCCAAAGTGGAGCCTGGTCAGTTTGTAGTCTGAGAAAGGTGGAGGAGATAAAGATCATCCTCCGTGTGCTTCCTCTCTTCGTCAGCTCCATAATCGGATATATATCGAACGTTATCCTCTTCACATTCACTGTGCAGCAAGGCACCATGACGAACACAAGGCTGGGCAAGATCCATGTTTCCCCCGCGACACTCTTTATCATCCCCATCATATTCCAGATGCTAATGCTTGCTGTCTATGACCAGTTCCTTGTGCCATTCTTGCGTAGACGTACAGGCTATGTTGGTGGTGTCACTCATTTGCAACGCATTGGTATAGGCTTCGTCACCATGCTACTTGCGTCAATCATTGCAGCAATTGTTGAGAAGAAGAGAAAGAAAGCTGTGGTGCAGATGTCCCTCTTCTGGCTTGCACCTCAATTCTTCCTTCTTGGTGTGGCAGATGTGACATCATTCACCGGGCTCCTTGAGTTCTTCAACAGCGAGGCACCACGCGGCATGAAGTCTATTGCCACAGCGTTGTTCTGGTGTGCTCTGGGGCTCGCGTCCTTGCTGGCCACAACGCTGGTGGAAATTGTGAACAAGGCCACAAGGCATGGGCACCAGAGAGGCTGGCTCGAGGGTACAAGCTTGAACAACAGCCATCTTGACCTGTTCTACTGGGCTGTGGCTGTTGTGGGATTGCTTGGCTTATGCAACTACCTGTACTGGGCCAAGAAGTATGTGTACCAGCACAATCCACGCATCGTTGAGACATCGGTTGATCAGGATTCACCTTGAAATATTACATACCCGTTGTTTTTTACTTAAGTAAAAATGTAACATGTCTTCACCATGACATTGATCAGTTAAGTTTGCAAAGCAATGTAGAAGCCTGTAACCTGTGTTCTGCTCTGATGTGCTGTGCTGATTGGTTAGGTTCATCCTTGATACTCCATTTGTGAAATTGTCAAAAGAAATGGCTTTCTCCATAACACTACCTAACGTGGATTGTTCATGTCAAAATAATATCCAAGGGCAAATAGCTTACTTCTCCGAACAGTGAGTTATGGTCTTTGGTTATGTTTCAGCATCGGTTACTACTCCTGTAGAAGGTGTGTATACGTTTCACCTTCAGTATGTATTAGTCATATTCATTATACGGTAGCTTTGCTTTACTCCCATAAATCCATTTACTTAGCTGAGTCTAATGATTAAACTCGGA
Organism: Triticum aestivum; assembly: GCF_018294505.1. Lineage (NCBI taxonomy): Eukaryota > Viridiplantae > Streptophyta > Magnoliopsida > Poales > Poaceae > Triticum > Triticum aestivum. The sequence continues at coordinate 533,852,869 of NC_057798.1, forward strand.
TCATCAGTTTCCTTTGGACAGTCATATTACTCCTTTCATTTCCAAACAGAGGGAGCATGCTATTTCGCAAAAAAAGAAGCAGAGGGAGTATGCCTTTTGTCCTATGGACCAGTGTGTTGGGCAGTGGTTGATAATTTATTTTTTTGTACTTCTGAATTTTTATATACTTGGTTATCATGTTGCTTTCGGACATGAGCATTCCAGTACAAGTGAGGATGCTCTACTTTGAAGGAAATTATCTTATCAAAAGGACTTACAAAATGTCACTTTCATGATGATGACACACTGATATCCATATCTGCATGTTTGTACTTGTAGAATTCTATAATCTCATCTTACATGTCCCTAATCTTTTTATTCTGCTTTGGCATTAGTGAATGTCTTTTATAATGTCCAAATCCAAGTCAGTAGGAGTTACCAACAAATGGCAAGAATCAATGATTCTTCCTGTCGATGTTGTGTCTCCTTTGAATATGAGCATCCACATCTGCTAATTTGTACCCCTGTCAATTACTTAGGGATGCCACAGGCAGTAATCCGAAGGAAGAAGCACCATGGCACCTGGAGGCTTCGTGGATTGGAGGGGAAACACCATTAATAAAGAGGTGCATGGCGGAGTCAGAGCAGCTTGGTTTTTGTACGGTAAGTCATTATGCACCAAATCCTTCTGCAGACATATTTGCATATGCGTGGGCTGGGCATATGCACTATCTCACTGTTGCCATTTTGAAGCTTCTGTTCCGAGTTCAAAATATCGAAGCATTTTTGTATGATCCCCCTTGCAGTTCTGACTGTAGTAACCAACGTGGTTCTTGTCCCAAACCTGCTGAATCTGGTCACTTACCTCCACGGAACAATGCACATGGGGGTCTCAGGCTCTGCAATTACAGCCACATCTGGCTTTGCACTGATAGGAGCTTTCCTCTGGGACTCCTACATTACTCGCTCTAGAACTATGCTCCTCTTTGGTCCGTTTATGTTTCTGGTAATGTGTGTTTTAGTCTGTTCGGTTACCTACATGATTTCTGATTTTCTAACACGATCCAACGGAACTATTCTTTTATTCTTGCATCTTTTCTCATAAAATTTATTTTCTTGTATTTATCGTCATTGTGATGTGGTCTGACCAAAATTAGGGAGAAGCGTTATCTGCAGTGAAGAAGTAATTTCCCAATGTTGAGATGTATGGGTGTACAAAATCATATGGCGTAAGTGTGAGAATGGACTCTCAGTATATCTAACTCAAACAGCTATGCGCCTGTTACATATGGAGCAAATGCTAAAACTGAGAACTACCTTACAATTTGTGGTGGTTTAATACAGCTCATGTCCTAACAAACATATGATACCTACTCTGGCATATCCTTTACATAAAATCCACTTGATGTGGATATGAAGGGATACCTTTTAGTGTAAAATGCTAGTATTAGCATCTTCTTCTTTGTTGTATGCTATCAAGCCTTACGTTACAGTTTACGATGTTGACATGTAAAAAATGTAGTATTAATTATGCTACGCAATAGTTTTCTTAGCTTCTGAAATTCCTTCATAAGGATTTCAAACAGGCTTAGATTTTAACACCAAGTTCTTACTAGTTGACAGGTATTTTTGCACCTTCCATAGGCAATTGTAGTATAATCAAACATGCATTTGTGGAGAGCTGGCTGACAGCAGTATTTTTGCACCTTCTATACGCAATTGTGCCATTGTAGTGTAATCAAACATGCATTTTTTTGCTGGGTTACGGATTGCTCGCACTGCAAGCCTACCTTCCCTCACTCCACCCACCACCTTGCAACAGTGAAGCAGAGGTAAACAACTGCAAAGAGGTCCATGGCTGGAATGCTACCTTACTGTACATAGTCTTGTATATGAGCGCACTTGGTGATGGTTCTATGCGTGTTTGCTTGCCATCCCTCGGAGCTGACCAATTTGACCATGAAGATCCCTCCGAGTCCCGTCAACAGTCCAGCTTCTTCAATTGGTATACCTTCGGAATCTCCTTTGGAGTTTTGTAGGGCTGATTCTCATAGCGTGGCTTGAAAATTACAAAGGGTGGGATATTGGACTTGGGGTGTGTACCAGCCTAATTCTGCTCGGATTGCTCATAGTTGCTGCTGGTCTCCCTTTCTACCGCAACCAAGTACCAGAAGGAAGTCCTCTAACTCGAATACTGCAGGTTGTGCAGTGTGCTTCATATTCCTGGCTTAAAACACAATGTGCCATCACAATTTTCAGTGAATGTGTTAGAAACATTAGTTAACTACAATCTTGCCTCTCCCAGGTTCTTGTGGTCGCATTCAGGAACAGGAAGCTTGTACTTCCTGAGAAACCGGAAGAAGCACAGGAAAGCTGCACTAGAACAAGGACTAGTTCTGTTGCCACACTCAAACAAACAGTCTGAAGTAAGATTCACTGAAACAGTAACATTTTCTCGCTTCTATGTGGACTATTTTCATATTTTGGCATGGGGATGCTGGGAAACCTTTTATTACTCCATTTTCTCATTGATAGTGGAGCGTGGTCATTTGTTTCGTTTGAAAATAGAAGTTGTAGGCACTCTAGAATTATAATAGTGTTCCCTACTATAAACTCTTTCATGCATCTTGCCAGATTCCTCGACAAAGCTTGCATAAACCATGGCAAAAATGGATCCTGGTCAGTTTGCAATACAACGAAGGTGGAGGAGACGAAGATTGTGCTTCATGTGTTTCCTCTCTTCATTAGCTGCATGATTGGTGGATATGTGTCGGACATTATCCTCTTCACATTCACTGTGCAGCAAGGTGGCATGACGAACACAAGGCTGGGCAAGACACTCTTTACCGAAAAAGGCTTTCGCCCCGCTTTATATATAAAGCACTGATCAACAAGCACCCAGTACAAACACGTGCCACCGCAACACACGCACACACCCAAGGCAGGATACAAAGACGCTGAGCGCAGCAACACCACATTCCAGATGGTTTATCCTCTTTATCATCCCCACCACATTCCAGATGGTTTATCCTCTTTATCATCCCCACCACATTCCAGATGGTAATGCTAGTTGTCTATGACCAATTTCTTGTGCCGTTCTTGCGTAGACACACAGGCTATGTCGGTGGCATCACTCATTTGCAACGCATCGGTACAGGCTTCGCCACCATGATACTCGCATCTGTCATCGCAGCGGTTGTTGACAAAAAGAGAAAGGAAGATGCAGTGTAGATGTCCCTTTTCTGGCTTGCACCACAGTTCTTGCTGCTTGGCGTGTCAGATGTGACATCATTCACCGGGCTCCTTGAATTCTTCAACACCGAGGTGCCACGGGGCATGAAGTCAATTGCCACAGCCTTGTTCTGGTGTGATCTAGGGCTTGCGTCATTGATGGCCACACTCCTGGTGGAAATTGTGAATATGGTCACAAGGCATTTGCTTCGGGACCGCTTGCCCTCGGGGACAGAAGTCCCGTAAGCGCAACGGCCCGGGCGACGGCATTTGCCCTCTCTGTAGTGTCCCGGAGACGGGCTCTCACATCATGTTCTCTTGCATGGCGGCTAGGGCGCTGTGGAGCTTTGGGCGGGACGCACTCGGGCCCGACTGGGAGGCCGGAGACCTGGCGGAATTCTTGCAGGCCAGGGCGACCCAGACTGGGCACAAGCGCCGCCTATTCTGGCTTATATTTGCGGCATTGACGTGGACCCTTTGGACTACTCGCAATAAAATGGTGATTGAGCGGATCTTCCCGCGACAGGCCTCTAATTCGTTCTTCAAATTTCTGGCCTTTTTACAGCACTGGCACCCGCTTGCTAGGCGGCGGGATCGCGAGCAGCTTGGGTTGATGATGGATGCGCTGGTGGCTTCGGCGCGGCGTCTTTCGGCTCCATAGACTTCCTTAGGAGCTTGCCACTAGGTGGCCTTTTATGTTTTCTCTCCAGTTTTTTGGGCATGCTTGTGCTGTGGCCCCAACTGTTTGCATCTTCCTTCATGTTCGTCACTTGATTGTATGTATGTTCGCTTTATTTATAAAGCAGGGCAAAAGCCTAGTTCGAGATAGGAAAAAATCCATTTTAAATCTTGAACTCGTAGAGGTTCGGCGAATCAAACCCTAAAAGTCCAAATCCATGTCATTTACACCCTGAACTATGCAATCCCGGTCTAAATCAAACCCTGGAATCGTTTGCCAAACAGGGATTGCAAAGGATGGCCGGGATTGGTAGCTGAACCTATTTGACCCCCGCAGCAGTGGCTATGCCCGCGGGTGGGCCGGCCCATTATGCGGGGCCGTTCACTGCTTTGATTTTTCGCTCATTTCTTTTGTTGACCTTTTGTTTTATTTTAACTTTTAGGTTTTTTATTTCTGGTTTTCTTTTTGCCTTTTTCTTTTGTTTTTTCTTTCTTTTCATTTTCGTTTTCCTTTTTCTTCCATTTGTACATGTATTATGAAAATGTTCATCATATATTTAAGAAAATGTTCATTATGTACTTAAAAATGTTCAGCGTATATGAAAAAATGTTCAAATTGTTCAGCGCACATCACAGTAATGTTCATTGTGTATTTTCGTGAACCAGATTCTGGAAAGAATATAAAGTTATTCATGAACCAGATTATGAAATTATTTGGGAATTTTAAAAACTGTTCCTTATTAGGAAATTTTTTTCAGAATGTTTTGTTTCATATTTTGACAACTTTTTAAAGAAAACTTTGTGATTTCAAAAATTGGTCTGGTTTCAAAAATTCTTCACAAAATTTAAAAATGTTCGTGTGTTCTAATTTTGTTCTGGAGTTTCAAAAAATATTCCTATATTTCATACAATTCTAAAAATGTCCGTGTTTTCAATAAAAATCAGGAGTTAAAAAAATATTCCCGTTTCAAAAGTTAGCGCATTTTAAAAACTGTTCATTTTCCAAATTTTGTTTTGGTGTTTTAAAAATGTGCATGTTCCAAAAGTTTGTTTGAATTCTCCAAATTTAGTTTCGTAAATTTGTTCACAAATTTGAAAAGTGGTCGCTGTTCATAAACACTAAAAAAGAATCAAAACATTTTTTTGCGTTCAAAATTTAAAAAAACATTCGAATCTGGTGTTGATTCATATAGTTTTGTGTTGCTTTTTGTTAGAAGTATATTGTTTTGTGTTGCTATATTTAAACAAATATAGTCGGTATCTCAACTGGTAGTTCCAGCGTATATGCAGCCGTAGATCCTGGGTTCGATCATTGTCTAGCGCGCATTTTTAGTTGGTTTTCATGGGCCGGTTTTCCTAGAGCAACGAGGGAGTCGTTCAATAATCGGGCGACCGTGGCCAAGTTTCTCTTACCATGCACATCCTTGTTGTGAATGAACCTGCTCAATATACTGTAAGTACAAAGGATGATGACATGATGATTGATGCTAAAGGATGGTCAAGGTTCAAAACTAAATCAAATCTTGTCGTAGGGGATGATGTCAAAATCGAACTTTCTCAGCAAGGAGAGCGGATCCAAATTAACTTTAAAATTCTTCAGTAGCAGCACACAACTGCCGAACTGATCTATCCTATGAGAGCTTTTGATGTAATAATATGGCATGGTGAAACAAGTGTCCCGTGACTATAAGTAGTACGACAGTATTACTTATCACGTAGGATATCGTGAAGAATTTGCAACTTTGATTGCTGGTTAGGAACTGTCGACGAGGGAGTCGTTCAATAATTCGGGCGATCGTGGGCAAGTTTCTCTTACCATGCACAGCCTTGGTGTGAATGAACCTGCTCAATATACCGTAAGTACAAAGGATGGTCGCATGATGATTGATGCTAAAGGACAGTCAAGGTTCAAAACTAAAATGAATCTTGCCGTAGGGGATGATGTCAAAATCGAACTTTCTCGGCAAAGAGAGCTGGTCCAAATCAACTTTAAAATTCTTCAGTAGCAACATGCAACTACTGAACTAATCTATCCTCCGAGAGCTTTTGATGGAATAATATGGCATGGTGAAACAAGTGTCATGTGTGTATAAGTAGTACGACAGTATTACTTATCACGTAGGATATCGTGAAAGAATTGCAACCCTGATTGCTGGTTAGGAACTGTTGTTCGATTTCATTCTAACAGCTGTCGTGCTTTATTTAATTTTTTATATTCGCCTTGCGACAACATCTAAAACCAGCGCCATACCGATCGCTTGCAATATGAAATGCGCCGAGTTAGAACACATGGCCCTCCAAACATGCAGGCCCACCGGCCTATGGCCCAAAGTCCAGAATCGTGAGCCTGTCTGAGTATTATATTCTCAGCTGAACCCCCATATTATGTTATATATATCCCCTTGATTTTTCTTATATATAAAGTTGTGATATAATTTTTTTATATTTTGATGTCTACTACACAACTTTATTCTTATAGACACGTGTTGGGCCTCCAAGAGTTTTGTAGGATAGTAGCAATTTTCCCTCAAGTGGATGACCTAAGATTTATCAATCTGTGGGAGGCGTAGGATGAAGATGGTCTCTCTTAAGCAACCCTGCAACCAAATAATAAAAAGTCTTTGGTGTCCCCAACACACCAAATACAATGGTAATTTGTATAGGTGCACTAGTTCGGCGAAGAGATAGTGATACAAGTGTAGTATGGATAGTAGATATTGATTTTTGTAATAAGAACAATAAAAACAACAAGGTAGCAGTTGATACATGGATTCATTTTCTATCACTCGCTGATCATCGGGCAAGTTTGTCAAAGTCCATACTTTGTTTTCATACATGGATTCTATCTCGGATTGCATGCCTTCAAGCCATTTGTTAGAATCTGGGCCCGCCATTGCTTCTTCATAGTTCGAAGGTTCACCGTTGTCTAACAACATGATTTCCAGGACAGGGTTGCCATACCACTCTGGTGTGGAACGTGTCCTTGTGGACCTACGAAGTTCAGTAGCAACTTGATCCGAAGTACCTTGATCATCGTCATTAATTTCCTCTCCAGTCGGTGTAGGCACCACAGGAACATCTTCCTGAGCTGTTCTACTTACCGGTTCAAGAGGTAGTACTTCATCAAGTTCTACTTTCCTCCCACTTACTTCTCTCGAGAGAAACTCTTTCTCCAGGAAGGACCCGTTTTTGGCAACAAAGATCTTGCCTTCGGATCTAAGGTAGAAGGTATACCCAATGGTTTCCTTAGGGTATCCTATGAAGACTCATTTTTCCGACTTGGGTTCGAGCTTTTCAGGTTGAAGTTTCTTGACATAAGCATCGCATCCCCAAACTTTTAGAAACGACAGCTTAGGTTTCTTCCCAAACCATAATTCATACGGTGTCGTCTCAACAGATTTAGACGGTGCCCTATTTAAAGTGAATGTAGTCCTCTCTAGAGCGTATCCCCAAAAAGATAGCGGTAAATCGGTAAGAGACATCATAGATCGCACCATATCTAATAAAGTGCGATTATGACGTTCGGACACACCGTTACACTGAGGTGTTCCAGGCGGCGTGAGTTGTGAAACGATTCCACATTTCCTTAAGTGCATACCAAATTCGTGACTTAAATATTCTCCTCCACGATCTGATTGTAAGAACTTTATTTTTCGGTCACGTTGATTCTCTACCTCATTCTGAAATTCCTTGAACTTTTCAAAGGTCTCAGACTTGTGTTTCATCAAGTAGACATACCCATATCTACTCAAGTCATCAGTGAGAGTGAGAAAATAACGATATCCTCCGCGAGCCTCAACGCTCATTGGACCGCACACATCCGTATGTATGATTTCCAATAAGTTGGTTGCTCGCTCCATTGTTCCGGAGAACGGAGTCTTGGTCATTTTGCCCATGAGGCATGGCTCGCATGTGTCAAATGATTCATAATCGAGAGACTCTAAAAGTCCATCAGCATGGAGCTTCTTCATGCGCTTGACACCAATGTGACCAAGGCGGCAGTGCCACAAGTATGTGGGACTATCGTTATCAACTTTACATCTTTTGATATTCACGCTATGAATATGTGTAACATCACGTTCGAGATTCATTAAGAATAAACCATTGACCATCGGGGCATGACCATAAAACACATCTCTCATATAAATAGAACAACCATTATTCTCGGATTTAAATGAGTAGCCATCTCGTATTAAACGAGATCCAGATACAATGTTCATGCTCAAAGCTGGTACTAAATAACAACTATTGAGGTGTAAAACTAATCCCGTAGGTAAATGTAGAGGTAGCGTGCCGACGATGATCACATCGACTCTGGAACCATTCCCGACGCGCATCGTCACCTCGTCCTTCGCCAGTCTCCGCTTATTCCGCAGCTCCTGCTTTGAGTTACAAATATGAGCAACGACACCGGTATCAAATACCCCGGAGCTACTACGAGCACTGGTAAGGTACACATCAATTACATGCATATCACATATACCTTTAGTGTTGTCGGCCTTCTTGTCCGCTAAGTATTTGGGGCAGTTCCGCTTCCAGTGACCCTTCCCTTTGCAATAAAAGCACTCAGTCTCATGCTTGGGTCCATTCTTTGACTTCTTCCCAGCAGCTGACTTACCGGGCGCGGCAACTTCCTTGCCGTCCTTCTTGAAGTTCTTCTTACCCTTGCCTTTCTTGAACTTAGTGGTTTTATTTACCATCAACACTTGATGTTCCTTTTTGATCTCAACCTCTGCTGATTTCAGCATTGAATATACTTCAGGAATGGTCTTTTCCATCCCCTGCATATTGAAGTTCATCACAAAGCTCTTGTAGCTCGGTGGAAGCGACTGAAGGATTCTGTCAATAACCGCGTCATCCGGGAGATTAACTCCCAGCTGAGTCAAGCGATTGTGCAACCCAGACATTTTGAGTATGTGCTCACTGACAGAACTATTTTCCTCCATCTTACAGCTGAAGAACTTGTCGGAGACTTCATATCTCTCGACCCGGGCATGAGCTTGGAAAACCATTTTCAGCTCTTCGAACATCTCATATGCTCCGTGTTGCTCAAAATGCTTTTGGAGCCCCGGTTCTAAGCTGTAAAGCATGCCGCACTGAACGAGGGAGTAATCATCAGCACGAGACTGCCAAGCGTTCATGACGTCTTGGTTCTCTGAAATGGGAGCTTCACCTAGCGGTGCTTCTAAGACGTAATCTTTCTTTGCAGCTATGAGGATGATCCTCAGGTTCCGGACCCAGTCCGTATAGTTGTTTCCATCATCTTTCAGCTTGGTTTTCTCTAGGAACGCGTTGAAGTTCAGGTGGACATGAGCATTGGCCATTTGATCTACAAGACATATTTGCAAAGGTTTTTAGACTAAGTTCATGATAATTAAGTTCATCTAATCAAATTATTTAATGAACTCCCACTCAGATTAGACATCCCTCTAGTCATCTAAGTGATACATGATCCGAGTCGACTAGGCCGTGTCCGATCATCATGTGAGACGGACTAGTCATCATCGGTGAACATCTCCATGTTGATCGTATCTTCCATACGACTCATGTTCGACCTTTCGGTCTATTGTGTTCCGAGGCCATGTCTGCACATGCTAGGCTCGTCAAGTTAACCTAAGTGTTTTGCATGTGTAAATCTATCTTACACCCGTTGTATGTGAACGTTAGAATCTATCACACCCGATCATCACGTGGTGCTTCGAAACGACGAACTTTCGCAACGATGCACAGTTAGGGTGAACACTTTCTTGAAATTATTATGAGGGATCATCTTATTTACTACCGTCGTTCTAAGTAAACAAGATGCATAAATATAATAAACATCACATGCAATTAAACAGTGACATGATATGGCCAATATCATATAGCTCCTTTGATCTCCATCTTCGGGGCTCCATGATCATCTTCGTCACCGGCATGAAACCATGATCTCCATCATCATGATCTCCATCATCGTGTCTCCATGAAGTTGCTCGCCAACTATTACTTCTACTACTATGGCTAACAGTTTAGCAATAAAGTAAAGTAATTACATGGCGTTAAATCATTGACACGCAGGTCATACAATAATTAAGACAACTCCTATGGCTCCTGCCGGTTGTCATACTCATCGACATGCAAGTCGTGATTCCTATTACAAGAACATGATCTCATACATCACAATATATCATTCATCATTCATCACAACTTTTTGGCCATATCACATCACAAATCATATGCTGCAAAAACAAGTTAGATGTCCTCTAATTGTTGTTGCATGTTTTACGTGGCTGCAATAGGGTTCTAGCAAGAACGTTTTCTTATCTATGTAAAAGCCACAACGTGATTTGTCAAATTCTATTTACCCTTCATAAGGACCCTTTTCATCGAATCCGCTCCAACTAAAGTGGGAGAGACAGACACCCGCTAGCCACCTTATGCAACTAGTGCATGTCAGTCGGTGGAACCTATCTCACATAAGCGTACGTGTAAGGTCGGTCCGGGCCGCTTCATCCCACAATACCGCTGAAGCAAAATAAGACTAGTAGTGGCAAGAAAGTTGAAAACATCTACGCCCACAATAAAATTGTGTTCTACTCGTACAAAGAGAACTACGCATAGGCCTAGCTCATGATGCCACTGTTGGGGAACGTTGTAGAAAATAAAAAATTTCCTACGGTTTCACCAAGATCAATCTATGAGTTCATCTAGCAACGAGAGAGAGGAGTGCATCTACATACCCTTGTAGATCGATCGGAAGCATTCAAGGGAACGGGGTTGAGGGAGTCGTACTCGTCGTGATCCAAATCATCGGAGATCCTAGCGCCAAACGGACGGCACCTCCGTGTTAAACACACATGCGGTCAGGGAGACGTCTCCTCCTTCTTGATCCAGCAAGGGGGAAGGAGAGGTTGATGAAGATCCAGCAGCACGGCAGCGTGGTGGTGGATGCAGCAGGGATCCTGGCAGGGCTTCGCCAAGCGTCTGCGGGAGGGGGAGGTGTAGCAAGGGGGAAGGGAGGCGCCAAGTGCAAGGGTGCGGCTGCCCTCCCTCCCCCCTCTTTATATAGGGCCCCTAGGGGGGGCGCTGGCCCTAGGAGATGGGATCTCCTAGGGGGGGTGGGCGGCCAGGGGGTGGCTTGCCCCCCAAGGCAAGTGGAGGCGCCCCCTCCCTACCCTAGGGTTTCCAACCCTAGGCACAGGGGGCCCAAGGGGGGGCGCACCAGCCCGACATGGGCTGGTTCCCCTCCACTTCAGCCCATGGGGACCTCTGGGATAGGTGGCCCCACCCGATGGACCCCCTGGACCCTTCCGGTGGTCCCGGTACAATACCGGTGACCCCCGAAACTTTCCCGATGGCCGAAACTCGACTTCCTATATATAATTCTTTACCTCCGGACCATTCCGAAACTCCTCGTGACGTCTGGGATCTCATCCGGGACTCCGGACAACTTTCGGTTTATTGCATACTCATATCTCTACAATCCTAGCGTCACCAAACCTTAAGTGTGTAGATCCTACGGGTTCGGGAGACATGCAGACATGACCGAGACGCCTCTCCGGTAAATAACCAACAACGGGATCTGGATACCCATGTTGGCTCCCACATGCTCCTTGATGATCTCATCAGATGAACCACGATGTCGAGGATTCAAACAACCCCGTATACAATTCCCTTTGTCAATCGGTACGTTACTTGCCCGAGACTCGATCGTCGGTATCCCAATACCTCATTTAATCTTGTTACCGGCAAGTCACTTTACTCGTACCGTAATGCATGATCCCGTGACCAGACACTTGGTCACATTGAGCTCATTATGATGATGCATTACCGAGTGGGCCCAGAAATACCTCTCCGTCATACGGAGTGACAAATCCCAGTCTCGATTCGTGCCAACCCAACAGACACTTTCGGAGATACCCGTAGTGCACCTTTATAGTCACCCAGTTACGTTGTGACGTTTGGTACACCCAAAGCACTCCTACGGTATCCGGGAGTTGCACAATCTCATGGTCTAAGGGAATGATGCTTGACATTTGGAAAAGCTCTAGCTAAACGAACTACACGATCTTTGAGCTATGCTTAGGATTGGGTCTTGTCCATCTCATCATTCTCCTAATGATGTGATCCCGTTATCAATGACATCCAATGTCCATAGTCAGGAAACCATGACTATCTGTTGATCAACGAGCTAGTCAACTAGAGGCTCACTAGGGACATGTTATGGTCTATGTATTCACACGTGTATTATGATTTCCGGATAATACAATTATAGCATGAATAACAGACAATTATCATGAACAAAGAAATATGATAATAACCATTTTATTATTGCCTCTAGGGCATATTTCCAACAGTCTCCCACTTGCACTAGAGTTCAATAATCTAGTTACATTGTGATGAATTGAACACCCATGGAATTCTGGTGTTGATCATGTTTTGCCCTAGGGAGAGGTTTAGTCAACGGATCTGCCACATTCAGGTCTGTATGTAGTTTACAAATATCTATGTCTCCACCTTGAACATTTTCACGAATGGAGTTGAAGCGATGCTTGATGTGCCTGGTCTTCTTGTGAAACCTGGGCTCCTTGGCAAGTGCAATAGCTCCAGTGTTGTCACAGAAGAGTTTGATCGGTCCCGATGCATTGGGTATGACTCCTAGGTCGGTGATGAACTCCTTCACCCAGATTGCTTCATGCGCTGCCTCTGAGGCTGCCATGTACTCCGCTTCACATGTAGATCCTGCCACGATGCTTTGCTTGCAACTGCACCAGCTTACTGCGGGGTGGGAGGCGACTTTGATGGGGTGGCCTTGGAAGTAGTGGCGCAGCTTGCGGGAGGCGATGAGGAGTGCAAGCAAGAGCTTTTGCGGCATGGGGTAGCGTGCTCGCGCATCATGCTGCACCATGCTGACGAAGTACACCAGGTGCTCGATGAGGGCAGGAGCGTTGGCGGGATTTGCAATTCCTGAGAATGGAGGACCTCATGAGCTTGGCCATTTGCTGGGGCAGCCAAGGCCTCAGGAGTGCCGTCCTGAGGAGCTTGGCCATCTGCTGGGGCAGCCAAGGCCTCATAGCACCATCCTGAAGTTGCGGCATCTTGATCGGATGCATGGCGTCGCTTGGCAGCCCTTGGCCTGGCGCTCCTCTCGGACTGCCAGCAGCGCTGCGCTGGCAGAGTGAGGCATGGCGGCTAGGTAGAGCACCAGATACTCAAGAGGACATGGCACTATCATCACCGGTGGGCTGGTGAGGTATCTCTTGAGGTCTTGGAATGCCGCGTCAGCATTCGGAGTCCACTCAAATGGCCCCTTCTTTTTCATCAGCTTGAAGAACGGGAGGGCGTGTTCCCCCAGCTTGGAGATGAAGTGCCCAAGTGAGGTCACGCAACCTGCCAGCTTTTGCATTTCCTTGAGGGTTTGTGGCGGACTCATCCTTTCTATCGCCTTGACCTTCTCTGGGTTGGCCTTGATTCCCCTTCGTGACACCAGAAAGCCCAGCAGTTTGCCGGAGAGGATGCCAAACATGCATTTCTCTGGATTGAGCCACAGATCAAGCTTGCGCAGGCCGGCAAATGTTTCTTCCAGGTCTTAAATAAGGGTCCTTGCCTCCCAAGACTTCACCACTATGTCGTCGACGTAGGCCTCAGTGTTCCTCCCAAGCTGGTGTCCCAGAGCGATGTGCATCAGCCTCTGGAAGGTTGCTCCGGTGTTACGCAGCCCAAATGGCATGCAGGTGTAGCAATACACCTCGCATGGAGTCAGGAAGGTTGTCTTCTCAACATCTTGCACCGCCATCTTGATTTGGTGATAGCCGGAGAAGGCGTCCAAAAAAGACAGTACATCACACTCAGCGGTGGACTCGATGATCTGATCGATGCGTGGGAGAGGGAAGGTGTCTTGAGGGAAAGCCTTGTTGAGGTTGGTGAAATCGACGCGCATGCGCTCCTTCCCGCTTTCTTGGGTACGATGACCGGGTTTGCCAGCCATTCTGGGTACCGCACCTCCCGAATAACATGAGCCTCTTGCAGTTTGCGGGGTCTCTTGGACGATGAATGACTACTTCTCTGTGGAATGCTGCCGCACCTTCTGTTCCACTGGCCGCACATTTGGGCATACCCTCAGGTGATGCTCGATTATCCCCCTTGGGATCCCAACCAGGTCCTTAGGCCCCCATGCAAAAACATCCTTGTTCGCACGCAAGAAGCTGACCAACACCTCTTCTTGCTCCGGGGGGAGGTTGACACCTATGGTAAAGGTGGCACCAGATGCCCCGTCTTTGTCAACCAGTGCATGCTTCGTCTCGTCACGATCTTGAGAGAACAACTGATTTTTCTTCGTAGGCGCAGCCTCCGGAGCCTCAGGAGCTCCTTCCTCACTCGTCCGCGCGATCGTCGCGGCCCTGAAGGCGAGCTTGAGGGTTGTCAATGCTTCCTTGGTGTCCCCTGCCACGGTGAGGATGCCGCTGCTTCCCGGCATCTTCATGAGATTGTAGGCTAGGTGAGTTGCTGGCATGAACTTGGCCAAGGCCGGGTACCCGAGGATGGCGTTGTATGGGAGGCCGATACGAGCAATGTCGAAGTTGATAAGCTCGGTGCGGTAGTTGTCGCAGGTACCGAAGGTGACGGGGAGGCGGATCTGCCCCAGGGGGCAGGTGGAGCTGTCGACGACCTCGGAGAAGGGCTTGGTGGGGCGGAGCCGGCCATGGGGCATGTGAAGCAAGCCGAAAGCTTCCAGAGAGAGCACATTGAGGCCGACTCCACCATCGATGAGGGTCTTGGTGACTGCCACGTTGCGGATGGTGGGGGTGCAGAACATTGGGAGTGTGCCGGCACCCACAGTGGTCGCGGGGTGGTCCCTCGAGTCAAAGGTGAGGTCAGCCTTAGGCGCCGCCCAGCCCGAAGGAGCTCCCTGTTGTACATGTGCGGCACCCACCTGGCGGAAGAACTGCTTGACGTGGCGGTTCGAGGGTGGCACCTGCGAACCCACCGAGGAGGGCTGCGAAGGCGTGGGGCGCCGGTTGCACGAAGCGCGTGACGAAGAGACTGCGCAGCTCCTCCTTGGAGGCCATAGAAGATACCGGCAGGCTAAGCAGCCAGGTGCACGACACGCCAGCGAGGGCCATGGGAAGTCGGTTGGCCATGGCCTTGTCGTCACCGCCAGCTGCCAACACCGCCTCCTCGTATGCCTGGAGAAAACCTGCCGGATCCGCCGCTCCGTTGTATCGGGGCGGCTGCTCCAGCCTGAACTTGGGTGGCCACTGCACCCGCCGTAGAGCAGGGGGTGAAAGCTTGGAGGCCATCAGCTCCCCCGAAAGGGCGTGTCGATCTGGTCGATGAAGGAGCGTCTGCCATGAGAGCCGAGCCGCAGAGCTCAGCGGATAGGGAGGCGGACCTTTGACGCACCCCTACCTGGCGCGCAAAATGTTGGATTTCGGGTTCCGCAGACCCTTGAGAGGTTCGGACTCTGGGGTGCATGCGAAGAACTCAACCTCCCCAGTCTACCTACTCGCCAATTGAGGGAGTCCTGAATTAAGGGGTCCTTGGACATCTGGACTATATACTTTAGCCGGACTGTTGGACTATGAAGATACAAGATTGAAGACTTCGTCCCGTGTCCGGGTGGGACTCTCCTTTGTGTGGAAGGCAAGCTTGGCATTTCGGATATGTAGATCTCCTTCTCTGTAACCGACTCTGTGTAACCCTGGCCCCATCCGATGTCTATATAAACCGGAGGGTTTAGTCCGTAGGACAACAACAATCATAATCATAGGCTAGCTTCTAGGGTTTAGCCTCTACGATCTCGTGATAGATCAACTCTTGTAATACTCATATCATCAAGATCAATCAAGCAGGAAGTAGGGTATTACCTCCATCAAGAGGGCCCGAACCTGGGTAAACATCGTGTCCCCCGCCTCCTGTTACCATTAGCCTTAGACGCACAGTTCGGGACCCCCTACCCGAGATCCGCCGGTTTTGACACCGACATTGGTGCTTTCATTGAGAGTTCCAGTGTGTCGTCACGATAAGTCTTGATGGCTCCTTCGATCATCTGCAACGATGCGGTCCGGGGTGAGGTTTTCCTCCCCGGATAGATCTTCGTATTTGGTGGCTTCATATTGCGGGCTAACTCACTTGGCCATCTGGAGTAGATCGACAGCTACACCCTGGCCATCAGGTCAGGTTTGGAAACTTGAACTACACTGCTGACATCCGCGGAGACTTGATCTTCGACGGATTCGAGCCCATGTCAGGAGCGCCGAACGGTCACGACAGGCATGACTCAGATCTGCCATCGGACGGTGTTCAGGAGATCGCACCTGCGGCTGCCCCGGCTCTTAATCTGGAGCATATCACACCATCCGAGGACGGGTGGATGGACCCCGCCATGGAGGATGCACATTCATCGGCGCTGGAGCCAAACACAGACTTCACCTTCAAAGATATCTGTGTCATCGGACACTCGGACTCGTCTCCGGCCATAGGTTCCGAACCGCGTGCATCCATGCCTATTGAATCTGATCGGGCACCAATCATGGAGTTTACCTCCGCAGATATCTTTCAGCACTCACCCTTGGGCGACGTGCTAAATTCATTGAGGTCTCTCTCTCTATCAGGAGACTCTTGGCCGAACTATGTCCGGCTTGAGTGGCAAACGGACGATGAAGAAATTCGTTCTCCACCCACCACCCACTTAATAGCCACTGTCGATGACTTAACCGACATGCTTGACTTCGACTCTGAGGACATCAACGGTATGGACGACGATGCAGGAGAAGAATAGGAACCACCGCCCACAGGGCGCTGGACTACCATCTCAACATATGATATATATATGGTGGACATGCCAAAAGAAGGCGATGGCGATGAGGCAACGAAGGATAATCCCCTTGAGAAGCAATCTAAGCACCGGCGTCATAGGCGCCGCTCTAAGCCCCGCCATAGCAAAAATAGCGATAACGGCACAAGAGATGATAGCAATCCGGATGGTGCCGAAGACGAAAAAAACCCCGCCCCAGCCAGGCTTCGAGCAGGCCGAGCGGGAGGATGGGCAAGCTAGCCCTAAGGAACATGCAATAGATGGAGAATCAGAGGATGACGATTACATGCCCCTCTCCGAAGACGAAGTGAAACAAAGAATTCATCGTGCCTGAAGATCCCGTCGAGCAGGAGCTCTTCAAGCGCCAGCTTATAGACACTGCAAAAAGCCTGAAAAAACAGCAGCAGCAGCTTCAAGCTGATCAAGACCTGCTAACTGATAGATGGACATCAAATCCTACACTACCAGCACATGATGCGGCTGACCAACCACCTCGTGGCCGATATAAAGCGGCGTATCAGCCCGAAGTCCAGCCAGCACCCCGCCGCCAAAAAAGCAAAAACATGAAGGCCCGAGGCTCCGCAAATGACCAGCAAGACAAATTGAAAAACAAAGCAGGATAATCAAGATTGATCTACGGATCATGGGGCGCGCTCCAACACGTGACGATGACTTTCATGCTGGATATACTGAAAACAAAACCGACCGGGTCGAATAAAACAGAACAGACTCATTTAAACTGTGTCGTGATGTAGTTTGGCATAGAGGCACCGCACACCCCCTATGCTTCACTGTTGAAGTAATGGATCATGAATTCCGAGAAGGGTTTAAACCCGTGAACATTGAATCATATGATGGTACTACAGACCCCGCGGTATGGATAGAAGATTTCTTCCTCCACATTCACATGGCCCGCGGGGATGATCTACACGCCATCAAGTACCTCCCACTAAAACTCAAGGGACCGGCTCGCCATTGGATGAATAGCTTACCGACAAACTCCATCGGAAGTTGGGAGAGCCTGGCAGACGCATTCCTGGATAACTTCCAGGGACCACCGGATGCTGATGATTTAAGTCACATAACCCAGCAGCCAAGAGAGTCATCTAGGAAATTCTGGACTCGGTTCCTAACTAAAAAGAACCAAATTATCGACTGTCTGGATGCCGAAGCCCTAGCGGCCTTTAAGCATAATATCTGTGACGAGTGGTTTGCCTGACATCTCGGCCAAGAAAAACCGAAGTCCATGGCAGCCCTCACGACACTCATGACCCGCTTTTGCGCGGGCGAGGACAGCTGGTTGGCTTGTAGCAACAACACAGCAAGCAATCCTGGCACATCAGAAGCCAGGGATAGCAACAGCAAGCCCCGATGCATCAAACACAAGCATCGCAACAATGGCGACAACGCCGAAGACACGACAATCAACGCCGGATTCAGTGGCTTTAAGTCCGGTTAGCGGAAAAAGCCATTCCAAAACAACAATTTAGGCCCATCCAGTCTAGACCGCATCCTCGATCGTCCATGCCAAATTCATGGCACCCCAGGAACACCAGCTAATCATACCAACAGAGAATACTGGGTCTTCAAACAAGCCGGTAGGCCAGGTTCCGAAAACAAGGAGAAGGGGTCTCAAAGCGATGACGACGACGAGGAGCCCCGATCACCAAACAAAGGAGGGCAAAAGAGATTTCCCCCACAAATCAAAACGGTGAATATGATAAATGCCATCCACATCCCCAAATGGGAACGAACGTGCACTCTTAGGGATGTCGACTTAACGGAGCCAGTCGCCCCACAATATAAGCTATGGCTGATCACTTTCGATCATACTGATCGTCCGGCCAATACCAATCAAGGTAATTCAGCCGCACTCGTCCTCGACCCAATAATCGACGGATTCCACCTCACACGAGTCCTTATGGATGGAGGCAGCAGTCTAAACCTGCTGTATCAGGACACAGTGGGCAAGATGGGTATCGATCATTCGATGATCAAACCCACTAAAACTACCTTCAAAGGTTTTATACCAGGTGTGGAGGCCCATTGTATAGGCTCCATCACTCTGGAAGTAGTCTTTGGATCACCGAACAATTACCGTACCGAAGAATTAGTCTTCGACATCGTCCCTTTCCACAGTAATTATCGTGCACTGCTTGGACGAACCGCGTTTGCTCAATTCAACGTGGTGCCACACTATCTACCGTAAGCTCAAAATGCCCGGTCCGTGTGACATCATAACGGTTAATGGCAAGGCCGAACTCCACCTCTGCGCCGAAGAGTGTACAGCCGCCTTGACAGTAGAAGCAACGAAATGTGTCTTTCAATCGAACCTCGAGTCGACGACCAAGCTCCCGGACACCGTCAAGGGAGTCCGAACTACTCTGCGGCAGGATAGCCCGGCTCTTCCGGACCTCAATTAAAACACTCCGGCAGTAAATGGAGGCACAACTAGGATAAGCCACACAATGCGGCTTAACTGCACGTAGCACATAAATATCTTTTTTACACTATCTTTGCAGGCTCACTTTTGCGTAGGCCAGGACTGGTGGCATGGAAGCGGCCCGAATGCGTAAGGGAATCCTTAGAGATACCCCTTGACAACCATCCGACTACACTCCGGATCCGCACACAGCTTCTTCCCGCCTGGTCCCAGCAGGTTCCACAGTCATATTTATTTTTATAACATTTCCTGTACCTATACGCATCGACGTATTACTCAAATACAACATGTAGATTTATATGACGCTTATCTGCTATTGTTTCTTACAGACACCCTTCGTCAAAACCGGCATCTGTACATTGAGATATGCCTTAATATGCTAGGGGCTTCATTGTACCCATAATACGGCAACAAAGTCCGAATACCTTCACGGTAGTTCGACACCCCGAACTTATAACATTATATGCATCAGCTCCGAATCATGTCTGGGGTCAATAGTTGGGTTTGCCCGGCTCCCATGTTTTGGTACCTTACGTTCCACTATATAGGCTAAGGTAGCACAGGGAGAACTACTGCGATTGTGTCCCGGTTCTTCCGGACGAGCACCTCAGTAGAGAAAGCCAAAAATTGACTGTCATGATACGGCGAGAGCTGGTCAGCTATTCGAGAGGTTGTAAAATCTTGAAGGATTTCTTCCGCATAATGCCATAACTAATGCAGCGTGCGATGGATAGGCTTTTCTTCCGACCAGGTGCTTATAGATCCCCTCGTGCGGTCTTACGAACACCAGGGGCTGCGCCTACCTTCCTTTTGTCAAACTCCTATGGCTAAGTGAGAGTGATAAAGCCCTATAGTCCGATTGCCTGGTTCGTTGTGCTGAACACCTCCTTCAAGGACCCAAAACTAGGGTAAAGAGTGCTTAGGTTTATCCCGAACACCCCCGTACTTCCTACGTGGGGGCAAAAGCCGACGACTGGCCAACTCTCAGGATTAATATATAAAACGGTCGCACAGGAGGGAAAACTTTCAAATAACAGGCAATAAATAATAGAAATGCCCTTGTTCAACATTACAAAGGACAGCATGACTGTATTCATGGAAATATAATGTTCTTGGTGCATTGCTCCGCCGCAAGGTGGGCTCCTTTCAGGACACTATCATAATATAATTCGGGCTTGCGGTGCTCCTTCCCCTCCGGCGGTCCCTCGGTCATCAGCTTTTCCGCATCCATCTTCCCCCATTGCACCTTTGCACGGGCAAAGGCCATTCGCGCACCCTCCATACAGACCGACCGCTTGATAACTTCAAGTCGAGGGAAGGCACTCACAAGCCACTTCACGAGCCCGAAATAACTGCTTGGAATTGGCTCGGCGGGCCATAGCCAGATAATCAAATCCTTCATGGCTAGTTCGGTCACCTTATGCAGTTCGATCAGCTGCTTCAACTGATCGGAAAATGGCACCGGAAAATTTGGCGCCAAATACTGCAACCAGAAGAGCTTCTCCGCAGTACTCTTTTCCTCGGCTCGGTAGAATTGGGCGGCATCAGATATGCTGCGTGGCAGCTCCACAAACACCCCTGGAGAAATCAGAATTCAAATTATCAACTTGATTTTCTCCTTTCAAATACCTGCTTTGTATAGAAAAAGCCTTACCAGCCCATTCTTCCTCGCCTCCTGGATTTCCTTCAGGGCACCTTGGGCTTCCCCTCGGGCATCACTTGCAGCTTGGCAAGCTTGGGAGAGTTCGTATTCTTTCCCTGACAATCTCTGCTCCAAGGTCTCGCATTTCTTCACGGCCTCCTGAAGCTCTCACTCAACTTCAATAGCCCTGGCCTCGTGCTTTTCGCGGAGAGCCTGCTCTGCGGCTAGCTTCTTCTCGACTTCGGCCACAACCTTCTTAAGAGCCTCAATTTCGGCCGTCACCCCTAGAGCACATCATAAAAATAGTTTCATCATGCACACTTATTCATTTGTGCTAAATGAACAAGGTTTCTGCATACCTTGGTTATCCTCCAACTGCTTCTTCACTCGGCCAAGTTCTCCTTCAGCCCGCTCTAGACTCTGCCTCAGTCCAGATACTTCCGCAGTATGAGAGGCGGCAGTCGCTACAGACGCCTACTTATAAAAGAAGAGAGATAGATGTCATCAAGTGAGTCTCCTGCGAACATAAATTTGATCCTCTGTCTGGTTCTTTCTTTCACCGAACAGTGTATCAGGGGCTACTATCCATACTATGACACTCTTTGAAACCTCATAAAACATATCTCAAAGCCTTTTATAAGGCTGATACAGGATTCATTCAGTCCACTCTCAGCGGACCGAATCTTCTCAATCACCGCACCCATAAGGGCACGATGTTCATGAATGATGGAGGCGCTTTTGAGCGCCACCGATAAAGTATCCAGCACCTCTGGTTGGACAGAGGTTGCCGATGGAATAGGCACACCCCCTCCAGCCAAGGGAGGCCGTCTGCCTAATTCTGGAGCCGTATTGGTCTCTGGGATTGCGTCCGGCTGGGGGCTGAATTCAAGATCGCCCCCGCCACCGCCGTCCATGGGAGCCTTCTCTCCCATATGTCCAGCCCCTGAAGTTCGACCTCTTGGCGCCACCTTTATGATCTTTTCCCCCCTCCTTCGCCTGGGTCCTCCTGGGACGAAACCTCGGCGTCATTCACATGTTTGGGGGAAGGGGCCTTCGATGGTGTCCCACTCTCCATAGCATCCAAACCCAGTAAATCCTCCGACGAGGATTGTTCGATGCGGGACCTCGCCTGACTACAAAAAAGTATGGCTCAGATTAAAATATTATGCCATCACAAGCCTGGAAGCATAAGTGTGTTCGGATTTTATATACTCATGAGTTCACCAGGGGCTGGGCCCTGGGATCCCACTCGAGGCTGCTATCGACGGCGGCGGTGGACTCCTCCTGAAGAGGACTTTTCCCCTCTTAGGCGACTCGGCCTCCAAGGATGTGGAGGCCGTCCTTTTCTTTCTTCCCCCCCGCTGGGGATTTGTCTTCCTCCTCCTCCTCGTCCTCTTCGGAGGAAGAACGGGCATTGGAGTCTTCGGATTTTGGGTCCGAGGCACCGCGGCGACGGAGGCCGCCCCTGGTCTTCTTGACCTCCTTCTCGGTCTTTTTCTTCCGCACCTGGTAAGGCGCCGGGACCAGCATCTTCGTCAGAAGTGGGCCGGCCGGTTCCTTTGGCAGTGGGGCCAGACAGTAGATCTGCCCCGCCTTCTTCATCTAGCTCTAGGAGAGTTGTGGAAAACACATTAAGCATTTTCCTCAAGATATGCGAATAAAACATACGAATTGCTAACATAATAGTGACTTAACGAACTTGCAGGTCGGGACAGTTGGTACCCGCGGTCCCCGGCGGAGTCCGGCCATGATTTGCCGGACTTAAAAAGCACCTTCCAGGTGTCCTTGTGCGAGGAGCCAAAGAGCTCCAGTAGGGTCTGATGCTTGGCCGGGTCGAATTCCCATAAATTGCAAGCCCGGTGTTGACAAGGAAGAATCCGGCGAACTAACATCACCTGGACTACATTGACAAGTTTGATATTCTTGTGTTCCATATCCTTGACGCGTGTCTGGAGCACCAACAGTTCGTCGGACGAAGACCAGTTCAGGCCCTTCTTGGGCCAGGACGTAAGCCGCAGGGGGGCTCCGGATCGGAATTCGGGAGC
Source organism: Triticum aestivum (assembly GCF_018294505.1). NCBI lineage: Eukaryota > Viridiplantae > Streptophyta > Magnoliopsida > Poales > Poaceae > Triticum > Triticum aestivum. Next base: position 533,875,683 of record NC_057798.1, read on the forward strand.
AGCGGCCCATTCTGTGCCACGCGGCTCAGTGATGTAAAACCACTGCTGCTGCCACTCCTTGACGGAATCATTGAAGGTACCTGTTGGCCATGTGATGTTGGGCATCTTGCTCACCATGTCGCCTCCGCACTTGGCGTGCTCGCCGCTCACTACCTTGGGCTTCACATTGAAAACCTTCAGCCATAAGCCAAAGTGTGTCAAGATGCGGAGACACGCCTTGCACATGACGATGAATGTCGAGATGTTAATGGAATTAGGGGATAGATCATGAAAATTGATCCTGTAATAATACATGATGCCGTGAACGAATGGGTGGAGGGGAAACCCTAGCCCACAGACAAAATGAGGGAGGAATACAACCCTCTCGTGGGGTTCCGGAGTAGGGACGATCTGTCCTGACGTCGGAAGGCGGTGGCCGATTTTCTTAGCCAGATACCCGGCCTCCCGAAGCTTTTTGATATCCTTATCTCGGACGGTAGAGGCCATCCACTTGCCTCTTTCTCCGGATCCGGACATTTTCGGAAGACCCTTTTTGGGCGGAGAAGACGAACACTTGGGTGCTAGGGCTCGAGCGAGGGGGAATGGATGAGTAGAGGAAGAAGAAGGCATGGGTGAAAAAGGGAGTCCTTATCCCCTTATAAAGGTAGCAGGGATCCTGTGCCTCCCCACTAGCCTGGTAGACTCGCTTATTCCCCAAGCGCCGCGCTGATGGCGCGGTTGGGTTGCCCACACCCGTATTGATTAGAATCCCGTGATAAGGGGACACGATCTCTGCTTCGACAAGACGTGCCAATAAAACCGCCTCGCGATATGTGCGGTGGCAGGTTGAGAAAAACGGTTCGCATGATGATCGGGCCGTGGCGTGATGTCACGCTATGAAAAGTTGTCAGCAGATTAGATTTGTGAAATATTGTACTCTCTGTGGTGGTATGTGGAATTTGTTTTGCAGAGCCGAACAGGATCCTCATATTGAAGATCTTCTATGGAGTATTCGAAGAAGGAACCCGCCTTGCAATGCCAAAGACAATTTGCGCGCCGGACTCATCGTCATTGAAGCCTGGTTCAGGGGCTACTCAGGGAGTCCTGGATTAAGGGGTCCTCGGACAGCCAAACTATATACTTTAGATGGACTATTGGACTATGAAGCTACAACATTGAAGACTTCGTCTCGTGTCCGGGTGGGACTCTCCTTTGCGTGGAAGGCAAGCTTGGCAATTCGGATATGTAGATCTCCTTCTCTGTAACTGACATTGTGTAACCCTGGCCCCCTCCGGTGTCTATATAAACTGGAGGGTTTAGTCCGTAGGACAACAACAATCATAATCATAGGCTAGCTTCTAGGGTTTAGCCTCTACGATCTTGTGGTAGATCAACTCTTGTAATACTCATATCATCAAGATCAATCAAGCAGGAAGTAGGGTATTACCTCCATCGAGAGGGCCTGAACCTGGGTAAACATCATGTCCCCCGCCTCCTGTTACCATTAGCCTTAGACGCACAGTTCGGGACCCCCTACCCGAGATCTGCCGGTTTTGACACCGACACCAATCTCACAGTCTAGCTCGATGGACTGGAAGGAAACGAGACACAAGAATTTACCCAGGTTCGGGCCACCTTGCAGTGTAAAACCCTACTCCTGCTTTGTGGTGGATTGGCCTCGAGGGGTTGAGGATGAACTAGTACAGTGGGAGAACAACCTCAGGAGGAGGAGTGTTCTTGGGATCGAGTGGGCTGGTGAGTGTGAGTATGGAATGGATCCGATCCAGTCTCTCCCTCTACGGTGGTGCTACTGCTCTATTTATAGTGGCCTTGGTCCTCTTCCCAAATGTAAGGCGGGAAGGGATCCCACAACGACCAAATTCGAAGGGAGACAACTAGTACTACTATTTTGACAAAAGCAGTCTTCGCCTACAAAAGCCTCTGGTCGTGACGTCATGGTGGGCTCGGTGAAGACCTCCATCCTGCCTCCTAGCGGTCTTGGTCTCGTTGCACCGGAATGGAAACCTTTGGCTGATTCCTCGGGACTCCGCACCTGTGCTTTTCTCTTTAGCACCAAAGAGGAAACTGATGTCCTGCACCTGCTGGCGCCCGCTTGGCCTTGGTCATCATGGCTCACGTCATACGGACCTCGCGAGGTGAGGCTTGCATAGGAATCTCTGCTCCTCGGGAGCCAGCCTGGGGAGGCCGCTTCTTGTGGAGGTCTTGAAGTTGTCCCCCTCGTGAGGCTCGGCCCCTTGCAAGGGTCTTGAGTTGTTGATGCTGAAGCTGAGCCGTATCGGGACACCATGGGCCGTGCTACGTCTTGAGCTTGCATTGGTTTTCCTTGAAGAGCAAAGGGTGATGCAACAAAGTAGCGTAAGTATTTCCCTCAGTTTTTGAGAACCAAGGTATCAATCCAGTAGGAGGCTCCTCAAAAGTCCCACCCACCTACGCAAACAAACAAGAACCTCGCAACCAACACAATAAAGGGGTTTTCAATCCCTTCACGGCCACTTGCGAAAGTGAGATCTGATAGCGATAATATGATAAGATAAATATTTTTGGTATTTTTATGATATAGATTGGAAAATAAAAGATGCAAATAAAACTAGATGGAAAACTTATATGATAAAAGATAGACCCGGGGCCATAGGTTTAACTAGTGGCTTCTCTCAAGATAGCATAAGTATTACGGTGGGTGAACAAATTACTGTCAAGCAATTGATAGAAAAGCGCATAGTTATGAGATTATCTAGGCATGATCATGTATATAGGCATCACGTCTGTGATAGGTAGATCGAAACGATTCTGCATCTACTACTATTACTCCACACATCGACCGACTCCTGCCTGCATCTAGAGTATTAAGTTCACGAAGAGCAGAGTAACGCATTAAGAAAGATGACATGATGTAGAGGGATAAACTCATGCAATATGATATAAACCACATCTTTTTATCCTCGATGGTAACAATACAATACATGCCTTGTTGCCCCTGCTGTCACTGGGAAAGGACACCACAAGATTGAACCCAAAGTTAAGCACTTCTCCCATTGCAAGAAAGATCAATCTAGTAGGCCAAACCAAACCGATAATTCGAAGAGACTTGCAAAGATAACTTAATCACACATAAAAGAATTCAGAGGAGATTCAAATATTTCTCATAGATAAACTTGATCATAAACCCAGAATTCATCAGATCTCGACAAACACACCGCAAAAAGAGTTACATCGAATAGATCTCCAAGAAGATCGAGGAGAACTTTGTATTGAGATTCAAAGAGAGAAAAGAAGCCATCTAGCTAATAACTATGGACCCGAAGGTCTGTGGTAAACTACTCACAACTCATCGGAGAGGCCTTGGAGATGATGTAGAGGCCCTCCATGGTCGATTCCCCCTCCGGTGGAGCACCGACAAAGGCTCCAAGATGGGATGTCGCGGATATAGAAGGTTGCGACAGTGGAAATAGTTTTTCATGGTGCTCCTGGATGTTTTCGGGGTCCGTGGATATATATATATATATATATAGGAGGAAGAAGTAGGTCGGTGGACGCTTGAGGGGCCCACGAGGGTGGGGGGCGCGCCGGGCACCCTCGTGGCCGCCTCCTTTGTTGCTTGACATCCACTCCAAGTCCCCTCGATCACGTTTGTTCCAAAAAGATCGCTCCCGAAGGTTTCATTCCGTTTGGACTCCGTTTGATATTCCTTTCCTTCGAAACACTGAAATAGGCAAAAAAACAGCAATTTGGGCTGGGCCTCCGGTTAGTAGGTTAGTCCCAAAACTGATATAAAAGTGTAGAGTAAAGTCCATAAACATCCAAAACGGGTAATATAATAGCATGGAAAAATAAAAAATTATAGATACGTTGGAGACGTATCAAGCATCCCCAAGCTTAATTCCTGCTCGTCCTCAAGTAGGTAAATGATAAAAACAGATTTTTTGATGTGGAATGCTACCCAGCATATTTCTCAATGTAATTTTCTTTATTGTGGCATGATTGTTCAGATCCAAATGATTCAAGATAAAAGCTTATAAAACATAAAAATAGTAATACCTGAAGCATACTAACAAATAATCATGTCTTATCAAAATAGCATAGCCAAAGAAATCTCATCCCTACAAAACCATATAGTTAGGCCATGCTTCATTTTAAGTACACAAATACTCCCATCGTGCACAACCCTGGTTTCAGCCAAGCAATCGGTTCATACTTTTTAACGCGCTTCAGCTTTTTCAACTCTTACGCAATACATGAGCGCAAGCCATGGACATAGCACTATATGTGGTATATGATGGTTGTGAAGACAAAAAGGGAGAAGATAGTCTCACATCAACTAGGCGTATCAACGGGCTATGGAGATGCCCATTAATAGATATCAATGTGAGTGAGTAGGGATTGCCATGCAACGGATGCACTAGAGCTATAAATGTATGAAAGCTCAACAAAACAAACTAAGTGGGTGTGCATCCAACTTGCTTGCTCATGAAGACCTAGGGCATTTTGAGGAATCCCATCATTGGAATATACAAGCCAAGTTCTATAATAAAAAATTCCCACTACTATATGAAAGTGACAACATAGGAGACTCTCTATCATGAAGATCGTGGTGCTATTTTGAAGCACAAGTGTGGAAAAGAGATAGTAGCATTGTCCCTTCTCTCTTTTCTCTCAATTTTTTTATTTGGTGGGCTCTTTGGCCTCTTTTTTTTATAAAGTCCGAAGTCTCATCCTGACTTGTGGGGGAATCATAGTCTCCATCATCCTTTCCTCACTTGGGACAATGCTCTAATAATGAAGATCATCACACTTTTATTGATTTACAACTCAAGAATTACAACTCGATACTTAGAACAAAATATGACTCTATGTGTATGCCTCCGGCGGTGTACCGGGATATGCAATGAATCAAGAGTGACATGTATGAAAAATTATGAAGGTGGCCTTGCCACAAATACGATGTCAACTACATGATCATGCAAAGAGCAATATGACAATGATGGAGCGTGTCATAATAAACGGAATGGTGAAGAGTTGCATGACAATATATCTCGGAATGGCTATGGGAATGCCATAATAGGTAGGTATGGTGTCTGTTCTGAGGAAGGTAAATAATGGGTGCATGATATCGGCGAAGGTTGCGCGGCATAATAGAGGCTAGCAAAGTGGGAGGGTGAGTGTGCGTATGTCCATGGACTCACATTGATCAGAAAGAATTCATATACTTATTGCAAAAGTCTAGTTTCCCTCAAAGCAAAGTACTACTACGCATGCTCCTAGGGGAAGGGTTGGTAGAAGTTAACCATCGCGCAATCCCGACCTCCACTCATAAGGAAGACAATTAAAAGAGCACCCTATGCAACAAATTTGTCACACAACTTTTACCATACGTGCATGCTACGGGACTTGCCAACTTCAACACAAGTATTTCTCAATTTCATAATTACCCAACTATCATGACTCTAACATTACCACCTTTATATCTCAAAACAATTATCAAGCATGAAATTGATCCTAGTGTTTAATGCACTTTCTATGATAGTTTTTATTATACCCAACTTGGATGCTCATCATTCTAGGACCAAATTTATAACCATAGCAAATACCATGCTGTTCTAAAAGACTCTCAAAGTAATATAAGTGAAGCATGAGAGATCAACAATTTCTTCAAAATTAAGCCACCGCCGTGCTCTAGAAAATATAAGTGAAGCACATAGAGCAAAACTATCTAGCTCAAAAGATATAAGTGAAGCACATAGAGTATTCTAATAAATTGTAAATCATGTGGGTTTCTCCCAAAAGGTTTGTACAGAAAGGATGATTGTGGAAATCTAAAAAGCAAAGACTCGTATCATACATGACACTCCAAGCAAAACACATATCATGTGGCAAATAAAAATATTGCTCCAAGTAAAGTTACCGATAGACGAACACGAAAGAGCTCTTGCCACTCCATATTCCATAGTTCATCAAATCTTTACCCAAAACTTGAAAACTTCACAACACAAAACTCAACAGGAAATCTCATAAGCCCCGTTAGTGCAAGAAAGAAAAACCACCACATAAGGTACTGTAATTAACTTATTATTTATTTGTATTGGTGTTAAACCTACTGTATTACAACTTCTATATGGTTCACACCCCTTGATACTAGCCATAGATGCATCAAAATAAGCAAACAACACATGAAAAACAGAATCCGTCAAAAACAGAACAATCTGTAGCAATCTGTAACATTAGAATACTTATGGAACTCTAAAAATCCTACCAAAATAGGAAGTCTTGGGCAATTTTTCTATTGATCTACATCAAAAAGAATCAACACAAAAGCATGTTTCTGTGAATTAGTAAAACTAGTCGTCAACCCGTGCATCTGCACGGGATAGTCATTTTTCAGTCGTTTACCTATCAAATTCATGATATTATACATCTATGCATATACACTTTATTTGATACATTATTTTACGCAATATTGGTTGTAGGTGAATTTAAGATAATGTATACACTTGTTCAATATTATAATGCAAATACAGCCTAAGATAGAGTTATATGTTTTGAATTTGATTATTTTTTTATTTTCTGATTTGAACTTGAAAATGAGCTTAGATATATGGAAGGACAGCATGAGAACATTGCCTTCTTCATTAGATGTCTTTGATACCATATTGGCAGAATCTTTAGCAGCTCCCAATCTTTCATAACAAAAAGATAGCTCTTTTTTCCCATTCTTCATCATGCCCAAGAATGGAGCAATTAATGTAATGCCACAACAATAGTAGTAAATAATGTAATGCCACAACAATAGTAGTAAATTTTTTTGTACCAATTTTTCGGGATAGCCCAATTTTTTTGTACCAATAAATGTAATGGCACAACAATAGTAGTAAAAATGTGACTGACTGGTACATAGGCGGGCATCTTTATTTTTAAAACTATTCCATAGGGTAGCTCTGTTTCGTCGACAATTATACGCAAGTAAGAGAAAATGTTTGCAGGGCTGAAACTAATTAAAAATATATACAAAATGCATGGATTTGTGCAATCTGAACAAAACAAATGCAATATAGAGTAGGAGGATTTACATCCTTGCTACTTCCTCTTGTTTCTCATTCCGATTAGAACCCCCAGCTTTGATGACTTTGTAATTCAATATGTTTTGTCAAACATTTAGATCTTTCCCCTTGAAAGACACATTACCTCAGTAAGTGGGAAGATTCTGAATTCATATCCTTGATCGTGAGAAAATATATTTGATTGGACTTGAATGTGGACGTAGAACATAGTAGTATGAAACCACGCAAAAATGCAATGATGCACGCTTAATTGCAACACAAGTATTACCTTTCCAATTCTAAAAGACCGCATATTGATTCAACTATGTCTGATCTCAAATTTATATAAATCCATAGATAGAAATCTTATTCAGAAAGAAACGAATGTTTCAGCTAGTCCGATAAAAATTCTTAAGGACAAATGGAAAACTTTTTATAGAACGGGCTTGTAATACACATAATTAAAGAGGAGATGTTAGTTTACCTGGAATTTTGTGATAAATGACTGGCACGATTTGAAATAGTCGCACTTAGTTACAGAGAGACTATAATATTAGGACATGATCCGCAACTATATCAGAAAAGAGAATAGGTTGTACCACAAATATTTGTAACATGTGATTACCTCATATATTCATAATTCTGTTATCAAAGGATGAACATACTCTAATTTCTGCATTCTGAATGAAAACCTAGAGGCTCTTTCTTCTAGTATTGACAGCGATACAGGCCATAATATCTCATCTTACAAAGTTCCATCTTGACATAGAAACTAAAAACCTGGCATGGTAAACTGTACAAATATAATTAACTACCTCAAATATGATGTCTAATCACCAGAAAATAAATGGGTCCACTGCTAGGATAATTCTGCTAGTGTAACTATAACAGTTAGGATAATCACCTTGGTGCTTTTTAATATAAACAAATAACAGCATTGAATCCGCACATAATCCCGAATCTGGTCTGCAATAAGATTTCTGTGCAAGTACCCAACATTCAGAAGTGGAAAAAACTCTTAGCCAAACAGTGTAAGCATGAGAAATAACGCATAAACTGTTATTGCTATTGGTTGACGCTAGTCTTATTTGTCATCCTATGATCTAGTCTGTGTGGACAAATTTTTCAACTGCAGTATAGTTTCTCATTGCTCTATAGGTCAAAGCAGCCAAACCAGCGTATCAGGGTGCTCTTCGATACAACTTTCTCTCCATGTATGTCAAGGTCAAAGCAGGTGAGGTCATTATCATGCTGGGGACTCCACTGTATAAGGTAAGCGTAAATGAAAGTACATGAGAATTCTTGATCAAAATCATACCAAGTTTCCAGGAGAATTTACCATGTGCACGTAGATTGTAGACCATGCATATATATACATTATTAGTAGAAAGATATTGTTTGCAGCAACTAATTACCCACGGGAGGAAATCCTAGTTTGCTGATCACGATTCATTGCCTTGCCTACGTAAGTACTTTCTCAAGTGGGGCGACAATGACGACAACGAAGCAAGCTGGCAGTTCCTCTTTGATATAATCCTTTAGAAAGCAAAATCCATCTATTTTAGTCGATCAGCACTGCGTCAATACACAATAGCTAGCCCAACCACAAAAAATACACATAAAAAACACAATAGCTAGCTAGCTAACCATCAGATTGATCAATTCTGGCTAGAGACAACACACAACGCACGCACGCTGAATCATTGGATTGATTACAGGCTTTAGTACTACTGGGAGATGTAGATGTACAAAGTAGGGACGCCCGCATCCAACAAACACCACTACAGACTATACACATATGCATGTGCATCCATTACATGCATGATGTTTATTATATTGACATAAATCTGAGCTCGTAATCTGCGATGAAAACTACTCGTCATCTGAGTTCGTCATCTGCGATGGGAATATCCACTCATCCTATGATGCGGCTATGGGGCTGCTCCTGCTTGAACGGCAGCAGCCACCGGGCCGGGGCGCACCTGAAGGCATTGAGGCACGATGATGGACAGCACTGGCGGCCAAGCGCCGTCCTATCAGACCACCCTCAGCGTCACGAATGAGTTGATGGCAGCGGAATCGCGGGATTTCTGTGATCTCGCTGCGTATAGATCCAGAAAATCAGGAGAACGTGGTTTGTTAGCGTTCATATTTTCTGTTAGCCAAGCTATAGATAGATTGACATCGTAGTTTTTATTTTCTTCTGCTTTTAAGCGAGATATTTTTTTTCTTTTGCAAGGTACAACCGTGCTAGATTGACACGGGACTTATTTTCTTTTCAGTTTTTATTACAACCGAGGGGAAAAAATGACCACAATTTTACCAGTAGATCTACACCGTAATAATTCGGCCCCACCAGATGAACGGCTCGTAAATTCTAATTAACATGGTAATTTCTTGGGAGTCTGTAATTAGTATAGGTATAGATAGATTATTTTCGTGCATGCAAATTTTCTGTTTTTCAGCAAAATCAAATTAACTATCACCGTAGGTTATCCTATAGGTTCTACTTGGCACGAACACTAATTAAAACATGAATACACATCTAAACAGAAGCTGGATGAAATATTTATTACTAAATAGAAGAAAAAAGCAATAAACAAAATAAAATTGGGTTGCTTCCCAACTGGCGCTATTGTTTAACGCCCCTAGCTAGGCATAAAAGCGAGGATACATCTAAGTAGTGCCATCTTTGGCATTCAATTCATAAGTAGCTCGCATGATAGATTCATAAGGTAATTTAACTTTCTTTCTTGGAAAGTGTTCCATGCCTTTCCTTAATGGAAATTGGAATCTAATATTCCCTTCTTTCATATCAACAATTGCACCAATCGTTCTAAGGAAATGTCTACCAAGAATAATAGGACATGAAAGATTGCAATCTATATCAAGAACGATAAAATCTACGGGCACATAATTCCTATTTGCAACAATAAGAACATCATTGATCCTTCCCATAGGTTTCTTAACGGTGGAATGCGCAAGGTGCAAATTTAAAGAGCAATCATCAAGATCATGGAAACCTAGAATATCACATAAAGTTTTCGGAATCGTGGAAACACTAGCACCCAAATCACACAAAGCATAGCACTCGTGATCTTTAATTTTAATCTTTATAGTAGGTTCCTACCCAAAGTTTTCTAGGTATAGAAACTTCCAAATTAAGTTTTTCCTCATAAGATTGCATCAAGGCATCAACAATATGTTTGGTAAAAGCTTTATTTTGACTATAAGCATGAGGAGAATTCAACACGAATTGCAACAAAGAAATACAATCTATTAAAGAACAATTATCATAATTAAATTCCTTGAAATCCAAGATAGTGGGTTCAATGCTATTGAAAGTCTTGACCTCTCCAATCCCACTTTTACCAAATTTAGCATCAAGATCTAAAAACTCCGAATTATTGGGACGCCTTTTAACTGAAGTTGACTCATCTCCAGTCCCATCATTATCAAGATTCATATTGAAAAACAAGGATCTAATAGGGGATACATCAATAACTTTTAGATCTTCATCATTATTTTCCCCGAACCCTTCTGGTTTGGCAGCCATCTTATTGACCAAGGTGGCTTGCTTGTCAGAAATTTGGGCTATTGATTTTTCAAGACGAGCAATCTGAGGATTCAAACCATAAAATTCTTTAGACATATCATCAAGCTCTTTGTTAATGTATTCCATAAAACTTTTTTGTTCTTTAAGCTCTTTTCTAAAGAAACTATTGTGCTCGAATTGTAAAGTCATAAAGCTTCTAATGTTTAATTCAATCTCTTCCAACCTTCTAAGATGAAGGTCGGTGTTCTTAGGAAAAGCCATAAGGGCAAACAGGCACACAAGAAGGCAAGCGAAAGAGAAAGGGGATTGGGAAAGAGAGGGCGAATAAAATGGCAAGGGTGAAGTGGGAGAGAGGAAAATGAGAGGCAAATGGCAAATAATGTAATGCGAGGGAGACGAGTTTGTGATGGGTACTTGGTATGCCTTGACTTGAGCGAAGACCTCCCCGGCAATAGCGCCAGAAATCCTTCTTGCTACTTCTTGAGCTTGCGTTGGTTTTCCTTGAAGAGGAAAGGGTGATGCAGCAAAGTAGCGTAAATATTTCCCTCAGATTTTGAGAACCAAGGTATCAATCCAGTAGGAGGCTCCTCAAAAGTCCCACACACCTACACAAATAAACAAGAACCTCGCAACCAACACAATAAAGGGGTTGTCAATCCCTTCACGGCCACTTGCGAAAGTGAGATCTGATAGAGATAATATGATAAGATAAATATTTTTGGTATTTTTATGATATAGATTGGAAAATAAAAGATGCAAATAAAAGTAGATGGAAAACTTATATGATAAAAGATAGAACCAGGGGCCATAGGTTTCACTAGTGGCTTCTCTCAAGATAGCATAAGTATTACGGTGGGTGAACAAATTACTGTCGAGCAATTGATAGAAAAGCGCATAGTTATGAGATTATCTAGGCATGATCATGTATATAGGCATCACGTCCGTGACAAGTAGATCGAAACGATTCTGCATCTACTACTATTACTCCACACATCGACCGACTCCAACCTGCATCTAGAGTATTAAGTTCATGAAGAACAGAGTAACGCATTAAGAAAGATGACATGATGTAGAGGGATAAACTCATGCAATATGATATGAACCCCATATTTTTATCCTCGATGGCAACAATACAATACGTGCCTTGCTACCCCTGTTGTCACTGGGAAAGGACACCGCAAGATTGAACCCAAAGCTAAGCACTTCTCCCATTGCAAGAAAGATCAATCTAGTAGGCCAAACCAAACTGATAATTCGAAGAGACTTGCAAAGATAACTTAATCACACATAAGAGAATTCAGAGGAGATTCAAATATTTCTCATAGATAAACTTGATCATAAACCCACAATTCATCGGATGTCGACAAACACACTGCAAAAAAGAGTTACATCGAATAGATCTCCAAGAAGACCGAGGAGAACTTTGTATTGAGATTCAAAGAGAGAAAAGAAGCCATCTAGCTAATAACTATGGACCCGAAGGTCTGTGGTAAACTACTCACAACTCATCGGAGAGGCCTTGGAGATGATGTAGAGGCCCTCCATGGTCGATTCCCCCTCCGGCAGAGCGCCGGTGAAGGCTCCAAGATGGGATCTCGTGGATACAGAAGGTTGCGGCAGTGGAAATAGTTTTTCGTGGTGCTCCTGGATGTTTTCGGGGTCCATGGATATATATATAGGAGGAAGAAGTAGGTTGGTGGATGATCGAGGGGCCCACGAGGGTGGGGGGCGCGCTGGGCACCCACGTGGCCGCCTCCTTTGTTGCTTGACGTCCACTCCAAGTCCCATGGATCATGTTTGTTCCAAAAAGATCACTCCCGAAGGTTTCATTCCGTTTGGACTCCGTTTGATATTCCTTTCCTTCGAAACACGGGAATAGGCAAAAAATAGCAATTTGGGTTGGGCCTCCGGTTAGTAGGTTAGTCCCAAAAATGATATAAAAGTATAGAGTAAAGCCCATAAACATCCAAAACGGGTAATATAATAGCATGGAACAAACAAAAATTATAGATACGTTGGAGACGTATCAGGCCGCAGGCAGGCAAGTCTGGGTACCCCCATTCCTAGAACGCCGACACTCTTTTATTTAAAAAACTTTCAGATCTAAGTGTTTTATTAAAACATCAATAAAAAAGAAAAATAAAATAAAATGACAATCCAAGAATAGCACACATCATGTGAAGAAGCAAAAACTTAGGCTCAACTGATACTAATCGATAATTGTTGAAGAAGAAAGGTGGGGTGCCTACCGAGGCATCCCCAAGCTTAGATGCTTGAGACTTCTTGAAATATTATCTTGGGATGCCTTGGGCATCCCCAAGCTTGAGCTTTTGTGTCTCCTTTATTCTTTTATATCACAATTTCCCTAAATCTTAAATAACTTCATCCACACAAAACTCAACAAGAACTCGTGAGATAAGTTAGTATAAACCAATGCAAAACCTTATCATTCTCTACTGTAGCAAATCACTAAAATTATTATTTAACATTGCATACTAAATGTATATGCATATTTAATACTCCTATCCTCAAATAGAATCATTAAACAAGCAAACGTATGCAAACATAACAACAATCTGCCAAAATAGTACAGTCTGGAAAGAAGGCAAGAGTATCAATACTTCTTTAACTCCAAAATTAATGAAAATTTACCACACTATAGAAAATTTATCAGATCTTATTTTTCAAGAAAAAATAACATTTTATCACATTCTGACTTTTCTAGGGAATTTTTGCAACAACGATAAACTTTCTGTTTTGAAACAGCAACATGTATACATGCAAAATAAGCATGGTGAAGGTTATCCTTGACATTTTTATTGAAAATAAAGATGCAAAACATTATTCCAAACAACAGCAAGAAAATCCTAACAAAATAAAATGACGCTCCAAGTAAAACTCATATCATGTGACGAATGAAAACTTAGCTCCAAGTGAGGTTACCGACAATGTTGAAGACAAAAGACGGGATGCCTTCCGGGGCATCCCCAAGATTAGTTTCTTGTATCTTCCTTGAATATTACCTTGGGGTGCCTTGGGCATCCCCATGCTTAGGGTCTTTTCACTCCTTATTCTCCTCATATCTATATCTCACCCAAAACTTGAAAACTTCAATCACACAGAACTTAACGGAACTTCGTGAGATAGGTTAGTACGATAAAGAGCAAACCATTTCACTTTTGTACTGTCAAAGACAAGATTCATAATTTTTTCCACACAATTCCTACTGTAGCATATCATTTCCACAATTTATATTGAGCAATATAAGCCATAGAAACTAGAAAACAAGCAAACTATGCATTGAAAACAGAATCTGTCAAAAACAAAACAGTCTGTAGAAATCTGTACTCCAACCATACTTATGCTACTCCAAAAATTCTGACAAATTAGGACAACGTAGGGCATTTGTATATCTATCACCTATAAAACATTCAAATCAAAATAACGTTCCAGTGAATTTTCAAAATTCCTGGACTGAGCGCAAAAGGTTCTGTTTTTGGACAGAATCAAGTCAACTATCATCCACGCTATCCCAAAGGCTTACTTGGCACTTTATTGAAACAAAAGCAATTAAACATGATTAATACAGTATATTAATCATGTGAACACATAAAAACAGTAGGTAAAAGTGTTGGGTTGTCTCCCCAAAAGCGCTTTTCTTTAATGCCTTTTAAGCTAGGCATGATGATTTTAATGATGCTTGCATAAAAGATAAGAATTGAAACATAACAAGAGCATCATGAATCACATGGAAAGAACATTCAAGTCTAAACCACTTCCCGTGCATAGGGATTTTGTGAGAAAATAATTTATGGGAGCAAGAATCAACTAGCATAGGAAGGCAGAACAAGCGTGACTTAAAAATTTTGAACACATAGGGAGGAAACGTGATATTATTGCAATTCCTACAAGCATATGTTCCTCCCTCATAATAATTTTCAGTAGCGTCATAAATGAATTCAACAATATAACTATCACATAAAGCATTCTTTTCATGACACAAAAGCATAGAAACTTATTACTCTCCACACAAGAAAATTTCTTCCCATCAATAATAGTGGGAGCAAACTCAACAAAATAACTATCATGAGAGTGAAAATTAAAATCACCATGAAAAGTTTCATGGATATCATTATTATTTATAACATACATGTCATCACCATAATCATCATAGGTAGCAAGTTTGTTATCATAGTCAATTGAAACCTCTTCCAAAATAGTGGATTCATCATTAAATAAACTCATGTCCTCTCCAAATCCACTTTCATCAATATAATCATCATAAACAGGAGGCATGCAATCATTTAAAAAATTTACACATCAAATCTTCGGGAACTAAAAATACCATCTTCATCAAATATAGCATCCCCAAGCTTATGGCTTTGCATATCATTAGCATCATGGATATTCAAAGAATTCATACCAACAACATTGCAATCATGCTCATAATTCAAAGGTTTTTTGTCAAACATTTTATAGAATTATTCTTCTATCAATTGAGCACAATTTTCCTTTCCATCATTTTCATGAAAGACATTACAAAGATGAAGAATATGATGCAACCTCAATTCCATTTTTTTGTAGTTTTCTTTTTATAAACCAAACTAGTGATAAAACAAGAAAGTAAAAGATTCGATTGCAAGATCTAAAGATATACCTTCAAGCACTCACCTCCCTGGCAACGGCGCCAGAAAAGAGCTTGATGTCTACTATGCAACTTTATTCTTGTAGACACGTGTTGGGCCTCCAAGCGTAGAGTTTTGTAGGACAGTAGCAATTTTCCCTCAAGTGGATGACCTAAGGTTTATCAATCTGTGGGAGGCATAGGATGAAGATGGTCTCTCTCAAGCAACCCTGCAACTAAATAATAAAAAGTTTCTTGTGTCCCCAACACACCAAATACAATGGTAATTTGTATAGGTGCACTAGTTCGGCAAAGAGATGGTGATACAAGTGTAAGATGGATAGTAGGTATTGATTTTTGTAATAAGAACAATAAAAAACATCAAGGTAGCAATTGATAAAATAGAGCACAAATTGTATTGCAATGCTTGAAAATGAGGTCTAGGGTCCGTACTTTCGCTAGTGCAATCTCTAAACAACGCTAATATAATTGGATCATATAACCATCCCTCAACGTGCAATGAAGGATCACTCCAAAGTTCCTATCTAGCGGAGAACATAAGAAGAGATCATTTGTAGGGTACGAAACCACCTCAAAGCTATTGTTTCCAATCGATCTATCCAAGAGTTCGTACTAAAATAACACCAAATAATTTTAGATTCATAATACTCAATCCAACACAAAGAACCTCAAAAAGTGCCCCAAGATTTCTACCAGAGAAACAAAGACAAGAACATGCATCAACTCCTATGCGTAGATTCACTACTGCAGGATGCTTCTAACGCGACACTACGATTAGAGACCCTTCGAGAAACTGTGTGCAATGCAATAATCGCAAGCTGTGGTGCAAGAAAACCGTAAAAATGTGCAAAACGTTTGCGATGATGGATGCATCAAACACAGTTCAGATTTTAGTTGCATGTGCGATGCAGGGCATACGGTTTAGTTCAATTAACTATTTGCGATGAGGAAGAAGAACGAAAGCGGGCAGCCAGATGAAGGCGTGTGTGATATACGACATACAGTTCAATCGGATTAACTGTTCGTGATGAGGCGGAACAACAGAAACGGACAGCTAGATAAAGGTGTGTGCGATTGAGGGCATAC
Organism: Triticum aestivum; assembly: GCF_018294505.1. NCBI lineage: Eukaryota > Viridiplantae > Streptophyta > Magnoliopsida > Poales > Poaceae > Triticum > Triticum aestivum. The sequence continues at coordinate 533,892,001 of NC_057798.1, forward strand.
GCTTCAGAAGGTTTACCTGTATGTGATTAGGCAACAAAATAGGAACAGTTAGCCAGATCAAAGATGTGTGCGATTGATAGCATACACTTCACAAGGATGAACTATTTGCGATTAGCCACAACAAACAGAAACAGTTAGACAGATCAACGTGTGTGCGCCAGACGGGCACACATTCTAATTAAAAGAAGCATGCGTGATGGTAATAACTAAAGGAAATATGCCCTAGAGGCAATAAAAAAGTTATTATTTATTTCCTTATATCATGATAAATGTTTATTATTCATGCTAGAATTGTATTAACCGGAAACATAATACATGTGTGAATACATAGACAAACATAGTGTCACTAGTATGCCTCTACTTGACCAGCTCGTTTATCAAAGATGGTTATGTTTCCTAGCAATCGACAAAAGAGTTGTCATCTGATTAACGGGATCACATCATTGGGAGAATGATGTGATTGACTTGACCCATTCCGTTAGCTTAGCACTTGATCGTTTAGTATATTGCTATTGCTTTCTTCATGACTTATACATGTTCCTGTAACTATGAGATTATGCAACTCCCGTTTACCGGAGGAACACTTTAGGTGCTATCAAACGTCACAACGTAACTGGGTGATTATAAAGGAGTACTACAGGTGTCTCCAAAGGTACATGTTGGGTTGGCGTATTTCGAGATTAGGTTTTGTCACTCCGATTGTCGGAGAGGTATCTCTGGGCCCTCTCGGTAATGCACATCACTATAAGCCTTGCAAGCAATGTAGCTAATGAGTTAGTTACGGAATGATGTATTATGTAACGAGTAAAGAGACTTGCCGGTAACGAGATTGAACTAGGTATTAGATACCGACGATCAAATCTCGGGCAAGTAACATACCGATGACAAAGGGAACAACGTATGTTGTTATGCAGTTTGACCGATAAAGATATTCGTAGAATATGTAGGAGCCAATATGAGCATCCAGGTTCCGCTATTGGTTATTGACCGAGAATAGTTCTAGGTCATGTCTACATAGTTCTCGAACCCGTAGGGTCCGCACGCTTAACGTTACGATGACCGTTTTATTATGAGTTTATATATTTTGATGTACCGAAGGTTGTTCTGAGTCCCGGATGTGATCCAGGACATGACGAGGAGTCTCGAAATGGTCGAGACATAAAGATTGATATATTGGAAGCCTATATTTGGATATCATAAACGTTTCGGGAGAAACCGGGATTTTTCCGGAGTACCGGGGGGTTACCGGAACCCCCCCGGGGGTTATTGGGCCTAGATGGGCCATGAGGGAGAAGAGGAGGGCCGGCCAAGGCAGGCCGCGCGCCCCTTCTCCCCCTAGTCCGAATAGGATAAGGAGGGGGGGTGCCCCCTTTCCTCTTTCCCCTCCCCCCTTTCCTTCTCCACCAAGGCAAGAGGGGTTAGTCCTACTCCCGATGGGAGTAGGACTCCTCCAGGCGCACCCCTTGGGGGCCGGCCGCACCTCCCCCTCCCTCCTTTATATACGGGGGCAGGGGGCACCGTAGAACACACAAGTTGATCTACGTGATCGTTCCTTAGCCGTGTGCGGTGCCCCCTCCACCATATTCCACCTCAACCATATCGTCGCGGAGTTTAGGCGAAGCCCTGCGCCGGTAGAACATCATCATCGTCACCACGCCGTCGTGCTGACGGAACTCATCCCCGACAGTTTGCTGGATCGGAGTCCGGGGATCGTCATCGAGCTGAACGTGTGCTGAACTCGGAGGTGCCGTATGTTCGGTACTTGGATCGGTCGGATCGTGAAGACGTACGACTACATCAACCGCGTTGTCATAACGCTTCCGCTTACGGTCTACGAGGGTACGTAGACATTACTCTCCCCTCTCGTTGCTACGCATCACCATGATCTTGCGTGTGCGTAGGATTTTTTTTGAAATTACTACGTTCCCCAACGGTGGCATCCGAGCCTGGTTTTATGCGTAGATGTCATATGCACGAGTGGAACACAAGTGAGTTGTGGGCGATACAAGTCATACTGCTTACCAGCATGTCATACTTTGGCTCAGCGGTATTGTGAGATGAAGCGGCCTGGACCGACATTACGCGTACGCTTACACGAGACTGGTTTCACCGTTACGAGCACTCGTGCTTAACGGTGAATGGCGGGTGTCTGTCTCTCTCGCTTTAGCTAAATCGAGTGTGGCTACGCCCGGTCCTTGCGAAGGTTAAAACAACATTAACTTGACGAACTATCATTGTGGTTTTGATGCGTAGGTAAGAACGGTTCTTGCTAAGCCCGTAGCAGCCACGTAAAATTTACAACAACATAGTAGAGGATGTCTAACTTGTTTTTGCAGGGCATGTTGTGATGTGATATGGTCAAGACATGATGATATATTTTATTGTATGAGATGATCATGTTTTGTAACCGAAGTTATCGGCAACTGGCAGGAGCCATATGGTTGTCGCTTTATTGTATGAAATGCAAACGCCCTGTAATTGCTTTACTTTATCACTAAGCGGTAGCGATAGACGTAGAAGCAATAGATGGCGTAACGACAACGATGCTACAATGGAGATCAAGGTGTCGCGCCGGTGACGATGGTGATCACGATGGTGCTTCGAAGATGGAGATCACAAGCACAAGATGATGATGGCCATATCATATCACTTATATTGATTGCATGTGATGTTTATCCTTTATGCATCTTATCTTGCTTTGATTGACGGTAGCATTTTAAGATGATCTCTCACTAAATTATCAAGAAGTGTTCTCCCTGAGTATGCACCGTTGCGAAAGTTCTTCTTGCTGAGACACCACATGATGATCGGGTGTGATAGGCTCTACGTTGAAATACAACGGGTGCAAAACAGTTGCACACGCGGAATACTCAGGTTAAACTTGACGAGCCTAGCATATAACAGATATGGCCTCGGAACACGGAGACCGAAAGGTCGAGCGTGAATCATATAGTAGATATGATCAACATATTGATGTTCACCGTTGAAACTACTCCATCTCACGTGACGATCGGACATGGTGTAGTTGATATGGATCACGTAATCACTTAGAAGATTAGAGGGATGTCTATCTAAGTGGGAGTTCTTAAGTAATATGATTAATTGAACTTTAATTTATCATGAACTTAGTCCTGGTAGTATTTTGCAAATTATGTTGTAGTTCAATAGCTCGCGTTGTTGCTTCCCTATGTTTTTGCTTCCCTATGTTTTTATATGTGTTCCTAGAGTAAACTATGTTGAAAGATGTTAGTAGCAATGATGCGGATTTAATCCGTGATCTGAGGATTATCCTCGTTGCTACACAGAAGAATTATGTCCTTGATGCACCACTAGGTGACAGACCTATTGCAGGAGCAGGTGCAGACGTTATGAACGTTTGGCTAACTCAATATGATGACTACTTGATAGTTTTGTGCACCATGCTTTATGGCTTAGAATCGGGACTTCAAAGACGTTTTGAACGTCATGGACCATATGAGATGTTCCAGGAGTTGAAGTTAATATTTCAAGAAAATACCTGAGTTGAGAGATATGAAGTCTCCAATAAGTTCTATGGCTAAAAGATGGAGGAGAATCGCTCAACTAGTGAGCATATGCTCAGATTGTCTGGGTACTACAATCGCTTGAATCAAGTGGGAGTTAATCTTCCAGATAAGATAGTGATTGACATAATTCTCTAGTCACCATCACTAAGTTAGTAGAACTTCGTGATGAACTATAGTATGCAAGGGATGACGAAAACGATTCCCAAGCTCTTCGTGATGTTGAAATCGATGAAGGTAGAAATCAAGAAAGAGCATCAAGTGTTGATGATTGACAAGATCACTAGTTTCAAGAAAAGGGCAAAGGGAAAGAAAGGGAACTTCAAGTAGAATGACAAGCAAGTTGTCACTCCCGCGAAGAAGCCCAAAGCTGGACCAAAGCCTGAAACTGAGTGCTTATAATGCAAAGGAAATGGTCACTGGAAGCGGAAATGCCCTGAATATTTGGTGGATAAGAAGGATGGCAAAGTGAACAAGGGTATATTTGATATACAGGTTATTGATGTGTACCTTACTAGTGTTTATAGTATCCCCTGAGTATTTCATACTTGTTCGGTTGCTAAAAAAAATTAGTAACTCGAAACAGGAGTTACAGAATAAACAGAGACTAGTTGAGGGTGATGATGTGTATTGGATGTGGTTCCAAGATTGATATGATCATCATCACACACTCCCTATACTTTCGGGATTAGTTTTAAACCTAAATAAATGTTATTTGGCGTTTGCGTTGAACATGAATATGATTTGATCATGTTTATTGCGATACATTTATTCATTTAAAGTCCAAGAATAATTGTTGTTCTGTTTACATGAATAAAACCTTTGACGGTCATACACCCAATGAAAATAGTTTGTTGGATCTCGATCGTAGTGATACACATATTCATAATATTGATGCCAAAAGATGCAAAGTTAATAATGATAGTGCAACTTATTTGTGGCACTGCCGTTTGGGTCATGTCGGTGTAAAGCGCATGAAGAAACTCCATAAAGATGGATTTTCGGAATCACTTGGCTATGAATCAATTGATGCTTGCGAACCGTGCCTTTTGGGCAAGATGACTAAAACTTCGTTCTCCGGAACAATGGAACGAGCTAGTGACTTATTGGAAATAATACATACCGATGTATGCGGTCCAATGAGTATTGATGCTCGTGGCGGGTATCGTTATTCTCTGACCTTCACAAGATGATTTGAGCAGATATGAGTATATCTACTTGATGAAACATAAGTCAGAAACATTTGAAAAGTTCAAAGAATTTCAGAGTGAAGTGGTAAATCATCATAACAAGAAAAATAAAATTTCTATAATCTGATCGTGGAGACGAATATTTGAGTTACGAGTTTGGTCTTCATTTAAAACAATGTGGAATAGTTTCACAGTTCACACCACCTGGAACACTATAGCGTTATGGTGTATCCGAACATCGTAATCGTACTTTACTAGATATGGTGCGATCTATGATGTCTCTTATCGGTTTACCACTATCGTTTTGGGGTTATGCATTAGAGACAGCTGCATTCACGTTAAATAGGGCACCATCTAAATCCGTTGAGACGACACTATATGAACTATGGTTTAGCAATGAACCTAAGCTATCATTTCTTAAAGTTTGGAGTTGCAATGCTTATGTGAAAAAGTTTCAGCATGATAAGCTCAAACCCAAATCGGAAAAGTGCGTCTTCATAGAATACCCAAAGGTAACTATTGGGTACACCTTCTATCACAGATCCGAAGGCAAGTTATTCGTTGCTAAGATGGATCCTTTCTAGAGAAGAAGTTTCTCTCGAAAGAAGTGAATGGGAGGAAAGTAGAACTTGATGAGGTAATTGTACCTTCTCCCTTATTGGAAAGTAGTTCATCACAGAAATCAGTTCCTGTGATTCCTACACCAATTAGTGAGGAAGCTAATGATGATGATCATGAAACTTCAGATCAAGTTGCTACCAAACCTCGTAGGTCTTCCAGAGTAAGATCCGCACCAGAGTGGTACTGTAATCATGTTCTGGAAGTCATGTTACTAGACCATGATGAACCTACGAACTATGAGGAAGCGATAATGAGCCCAGATTCCACGAAATGGCTTGAGGCCATAAAATCTGAGATATGATCCATGTATGAGAACAAAGTATGGGCTTTGATTGACTTGCTCGATGATCATCAAGCCATATTAAATAAATGGATCTTCAAGAGGAAGACGGACACTGATAGTAGTGTTACTATCTACTAAGCTCGACTTGTTGCGAAAGGTTTTCAACAAGTTCAAGGTATTGAATATGATGTGATTTTCTCACTCGTATCGAAGCTTAAGTCTGTCTGAATCATGTTAGCAATTGCCACATTTTATGAAATCTGGCAAATGGATGTCAAAACTGCATTCCTTAATGGATTTTCAAAGAAGAGTTGAATATGATGCAACCAAAAGGTTTTGCTAATCCTAAAGGTGCTAACAAAATGTGCAAGCTCCCGCGATCCATCAATGGACTGGTGCTAGCATCTCGGAGTTGGAATATATGCTTTGATGAGTTGATCAAAGCATATGGTTTTATACAGACTTTTAGAAAGGCCTGTATTTACAAGAAAGTGAGTGGGAGCACTACAACATTTCTGATAAGTATATGTGAATGACATATTGTTGATCGGAAATAATGTAGAATTATTCTGCAAAGCATAAAGGAGTGTTTGAAAGGAGTTTTTTCAAAGAAAGACCTCAGTAAAGCTACTTACACATTGAGCATCAAGATCTATAAGATAGATCAAGACGCTTGATAAGATTTTTCAATAAGTACATACCTTGATTAGATTTTGAAGTGGTTCAAAATAAAACAGTCAAAGAAGGAGTTCTTGCCTGTGTTGCAAAGGTGTGAAATTGAGTAAGACTCAAGACCCGACCACGGCAGAAAATAGAAAGAGAATGAAAGTCATTCCCTATGCATCAGTCATAGGTTCTATAAAAGTATGCCATGCTATGGACCAGACCTATTGTATACTCTGCCCTGGTTTGGCAAGGGAGTACAATAGTGATCTAGGAGTAGATCACTGGACATTGGTCAAAATTATCCTTAGTAGAATAAGGATATGTTTCTCGATTATGGAGGTGATAAAAGAGTTCGTCGTAAAGAGTTACATCGATGCAAGCTTTTACACCGATCCAGATGACTCTAAGTCTCAATCTGGATACATATTGAAAGTGGGAGCAATTAGCTAGAGTAGCTGTGCAAAGCATTGTAGACATAGAATATTTGCAAAATACATATGACTCTGTAATATGACAGACCCGTTAACTAAACTTCCCTCACGAGCAAAACATGATCATACCTTAGTACTCTTTGGGTGTTAATCACATAGCGATGTGAACTAGATTATTGACTCTAGTAAACCTTTTGGGTGTCGATCACATGACGATGTGAACTATGGGTATTAATCACATACAGATGTGAATATTGGTGTTAAATCACATGATGATGTGAACTAGATTATTGACTCTAGTGCAAGTGGGAGACTCAAGGAAATATGCCCTAGAGGCAATAATAAAGTTATTATTTATTTCCTTATATCATGATAAATGTTTATTATTCATGCTAGAATTGTATTAACCGGAAACATAATATATGTGTGAATACATAGACAAACATAGTGTCACTAGTATGCCTCTAGTTGACTAGCTCGTTTATCAAAGATGGTTATGTTTCCTAGCCATGGACAAAAGAGTTGTCATTTGATTAATGGGATCACACCATTGGTAGAATGATGTGATTGACTTGACCCATTCCGTTAGCTAAGCACTTGATCGTTTAGTATGTTGCTATTGCTTTATTCATGACTTATACATGTTCCTGTAACTATGAGATTATGCAACTCCCGTTTACCGGAGGAACACTTTGGGTGCTACCAAGCGTCACAACGTAACTGGGTGATTATAAAGGAGTACTACAGGTGTCTCCAAAGGTACATGTTGGGTTGGCGTATTTTGAGATTAGGTTTTGTCACTCCGATTGTCGGAGAGGTATCTCTGGGCCCTCTCGGTAATGCACATCACTATAAGCCTTGCAAGCAATGTAGCTAATGAGTTAGTTACGGAATGATGTATTATGTAATGAGTAAAGAGACTTGCCGGTAACGAGATTGAACTAGGTATTAGATACCGACGATCGAATCTCGGGCAAGTAACATACCAATGACAAAGGGAAAACATATGTTGTTATGCGGTTTGACCGATAAAGATCTTCGTAGAATATGTAGGAGCCAATATGAGCATCCAGGTTCCGCTATTGGTTATTGACCGAGAATAGTTCTAGGTCATGTCTACATAGTTTTCGAACCCGTAGGGTCCGCACGCTTAACGTTATGATGACAGTTTTATTATGAGTTTATATATTTTGATGTACCGAAGGTTGTTCGGAGTCCCGGATATGATCCAGGACATGACGAGGAGTCTCGAAATGGTCGAGACATAAAGATTGATATATTGGAAGCCTATATTTGAATATCAAAAACGTTCCGGGAGAAACCGGGATTTTTCCGGAGTACCGGGGGGTTATCGGAACCCCCTTGGGGTTATTGGGCCTAGATGGGCCATGAGGGAGAAGAGGAGGGCCAGCCAGGGCAGGCCGCACGCCCCCTCTCCCCCTAGTCCAAATAGGACAAGGAGGGGGGGCGCCCCCCTTTCCTCTTTCCCCTCCCCCTTTCCTTCTCCACCAAGGCAAGAGGGGGGAGTCCTACTCCCGGTGGGAGTAGGACTCCTCCAGGCGCACCCCTTGGGGTCCGGCCGCACCTCCCCCTCCCTCCTTTATATACGGGGGCAGGGGGGCACCCTAGAACACACAAGTTGATCTACGTGATCGTTCCTTAGCCGTGTGCGGTGCCCCCCTCCACCATACTCCACCTCGGTCATATCGTCGCGGAGTTTAGGTGAAGCCCTGCGCCAGTAGAACATCATCATCGTCACCACGCCGTCGTGCTGACGGAACTCATCCCCGACACTTTGCTGGATCGGAGTCCGGGGATCGTCATTGAGCTAAACGTGTGCTGAACTCGGAGGTGCCGTACGTTCGGTACTTGGATCGGTCGGATCGTGAAGACGTACGACTACATCAACCGCGTTGTCATAATGCTTCCGCTTACGGTCTACGAGGGTACGTAGACATTACTCTCCCCTCTCGTTGCTATGCATCACCATGATCTTGCGTGTGCGTAGGAATTTTTTTGAAATTACTACGTTCCCCAACAGTGGCATCCGAGCCTGGTTTTATGCGTAGATGTCATATGCATGAGTAGAACACAAGTGAGTTGTGGGCGATACAAGTCATACTGCTTACCAGCATGTCATACTTTGGCTCAGCGGTATTGTGAGATGAAGCGGCCTGGACCAACATTACGCGTACGCTTACGCGAGACTGGTTTCACCGTTACGAGCACTCGTGCTTAAAGGTGACTAGCGGGTGTCTGTCTCTCTCGCTTTAGCTGAATCAAGTGTGGCTACACCCGGTCCTTGCGAAGGTTAAAACAGCATTAACTTGACGAACTATCATTGTGGTTTTGATGCGTAGGTAAGAACGGTTCTTGCTAAGCCCGTAGCAGCCACGTAAAATTTACAACAACATAGTAGAGGATGTCTAACTTGTTTTTGCAGGGCATGTTGTGATGTGATATGGTCAAGACGTGATGATATATTTTATTGTATGAGATGATCATGTTTTGTAACCGAAGTTATCGGCAACTGGCAGGAGCCATATGGTTGTCGCTTTATTGTATGAAATGCAAACGCCCTGTAATTGCTTTACTTTATCACTAAGCGGTAGAGATAGACGTAGAAGCAATAGATGGCGTAACGACAACGATGCTACAATGGAGATCAAGGTGTCGCGCTGGTGACGATGGTGATCACGATGGTGCTTCGAAGATGGAGATCACAAGCACAAGATGATGATGGCCATATCATATCACTTATATTGATTGCATGTGATGTTTATCCTTTATGCATCTTATCTTGCTTTGATTGATGGTAGCATTTTAAGATGATCTCTCACTAAATTATCAAGAAGTGTTCTCCCTGAGTATGCACCGTTGCGAAAGTTCTTCTTGCTGAGACACCACATGATGATCGGGTGTGATAGGCTCTACGTTGAAATACAACGGGTGCAAAACAGTTGCACACGCGGAATACTCAGGTTAAACTTGACGAGCCTAGCATATAACAGATATGGCCTCGGAACACGGAGACCGAAAGGTCGAGCGTGAATCATATAGTAGATATGATCAACATATTGATGTTCACCGTTGAAACTACTCCATCTCACGTGACGATCGGACATGGTGTAGTTGATATGGATCACGTAATCACTTAGAAGATTAGAGGGATGTCTATCTAAGTGGGAGTTCTTAAGTAATATGATTAATTGAACTTTAATTTATCATGAACTTAGTCCTGGTAGTATTTTGCAAATTATGTTGTAGTTCAATAGCTCGCGTTGTTGCTTCCCTATGTTTTTGCTTCCCTATGTTTTTATATGTGTTCCTAGAGTAAACTATGTTGAAAGATGTTAGTAGCAATGATGCGGATTTAATCCGTGATCTGAGGATTATCCTTGTTGCTGCACAGAAGAATTATGTCCTTGATGCACCACTAGGTGACAGACCTATTGCAGGAGCAGGTGCAGACGTTATGAACGTTTGGCTAACTCAATATGATGACTACTTGATAGTTTTGTGCACCATGCTTTATGGCTTAGAATCGGGACTTCAAAGACGTTTTGAACGTCATGGACCATATGAGATGTTCCAGGAGTTGAAGTTAATATTTCAAGAAAATACCTGAGTTGAGAGATATGAAGTCTCCAACAAGTTCTATGGCTAAAAGATGGAGGAGAATCGCTCAACTAGTGAGCATGTGCTCAGATTGTCTGGGTACTACAATCGCTTGAATCAAGTGGGAGTTAATCTTCCAGATAAGATAGTGATTGACACAATTCTCTAGTCACCATCACTAAGTTACTAGAACTTCGTGATGAACTATAGTATGCAAGGGATGACGAAAATGATTCCCGAGCTCTTCGTGATGTTGAAATCGACGAAGTTAGAAATCAAGAAAGAGCATCAAGTGTTGATGATTGACAAGATCACTAGTTTCAAGAAAAGGGCAAAGGGAAAGAAAGGGAACTTCAAGTAGAATGACAAGCAAGTTGTCACTCCCGCGAAGAAGCCCAAAGCTGGACCAAAGCCTAAAACTGAGTGCTTACAATGCAAAGGAAATGGTCACTGGAAGCGGAAATGCCCTGAATATTTGGTGGATAAGAAGGATGGCAAAGTGAACAAGGGTATATTTGATATACAAGTTATTGATGTGTACCTTACTATTGTTTATAGTAGCCCCTGAGTATTTGATACTTGTTCGGTTGCTAAAAAAAATTAGTAACTCGAAACAGGAGTTACAGAATAAACAGAGACTAGTTGAGGGTGACGATGTGTATTGGAAGTGGTTCCAAGATTGATATGATCATCATCGCACACTCCCTATACTTTCGGGATTAGTGTTAAACCTAAATAAATGTTATTTGGCGTTTGCGTTGAACATGAATATGATTTGATCATGTTTATTGCGATACGGTTATTCATTTAAAGTCAAAGAATAATTGTTGTTCTGTTTACATGAATAAAACCTTCGACGGTCATACACCCAATGAAAATAGTTTGTTGGATCTCGATCGTAGTGATACACATATTCATAATATTGATGCCAAAAGATGCAAAGTTAATAATGATAGTGCAACTTATTTGTGGCACTGCCGTTTGGGTCATGTCGGTGTAAAGCGCATGAAGAAACTCCATAAAGATGGATTTTCGGAATCACTTGGCTATGAATCAATTGATGCTTGCGAACCGTGCCTTTTGGGCAAGATGACTAAAACTTCGTTCTCCGGAACAATGGAACGAGCTAGTGACTTATTGGAAATAATACATACCGATGTATGCGGTCCAATGAGTATTGATGCTCGTGGCGGGTATCGTTATTTTCTAACCTTCACAAGATGATTTGAGCAGATATGAGTATATCTACTTGATGAAACATAAGTCTGAAACATTTGAAAAGTTCAAAGAATTTCAAAGTGAAGTGGAAAATCATCGTAACAAGAAAAATAAAATTTCTACGATCTGATCGTGGAGACGAATATTTGAGTTACGAGTTTGGTCTTCATTTAAAACAATGTGGAATAGTTTCACAGTTCACACCACCTGGAACACTATAGCGTTATGGTGTATCCGAACGTCGTAATCGTACTTTACTAGATATCGTGCGATCTATGATGTCTCTTATCGGTTTACCACTATCGTTTTGGGGTTATGCATTAGAGACAGCTGCATTCACGTTAAATAGGGCACCATCTAAATCCGTTGAGAGGACACCGTATGAACTATGGTTTAGCAATGAAACTAAGCTGTCGTTTCTTAAAGTTTGGAGTTGCAATGCTTATGTGAAAAAGTTTCAGCATGATAAGCTCAAACCCAAATCGGAAAAGTGCGTCTTCATAGAATACCCAAAGGTAACTATTGGGTACACCTTCTATCACAGATCCGAAGGCAAGTTATTCGTTGCTAAGATGGATCCTTTCTAGAGAAGAAGTTTCTCTCAAAAGAAGTGAATGGGAGGAAAGTAGAACTTGATGAGGTAATTGTACCTTCTCCCTTATTTGAAAGTAGTTCATCACAGAAATCAGTTCCTGTGATTCCTACACCAATTAGTGAGGAAGCTAATGATGATGATCATGAAACTTCAGATCAAGTTGCTACCAAACCTCATAGGCCTTCCAGAGTAAGATCCGCACCAGAGTGGTATGGTAATCATGTTCTGGAAGTCATGTTACTAGACCATGATGAACCTACGAACTATGAGGAAGCGATGATGAGCCCAGATTCCACGAAATGGCTTGAGGCCATAAAATCTGAGATATGATCCATGTATGAGAACAAAGTACGGACTTTGATTGACTTGCTCGATGATCAGCAAGCCATGTTAAATAAATGGATCTTCAAGAGGAAGACGGACACTGATAGTAGTGTTACTATCTACTAAGCTCGACTTGTTGCGAAAGGTTTTCAACAAGTTCAAGGTATTGAATACGATGAGATTTTCTCACTCGTATCGAAGCATAAGTCTGTCTGAATCATGTTAGCAATTGCCACATTTTATGAAATCTGGCGATGGATGTCAAAACTGCATTCCTTAATGGATTTTCAAAGAAGAGTTGAATATGATGCAACCAGAAGGTTTTGCTAATCCTAAAGGTGCTAACAAAATGTGCAAGCTCCAGTGATCCATCAATGGACAGCTGCAAGCATCTCGGAGTTGGAATACACGCTTTGATGAGTTGATCAAAGCATATGGTTTTATACAGACTTCTGGAAAGGCCTGTATTTACAAGAAAGTGAGTGGGAGCACTACAACATTTCTGATAAGTATATGTGAATGACATATTGTTGATCGAAAATAATGTAGAATTATTCTGCAAAGCATAAAGGAGTGTTTGAAAGGAGTTTTTTCAAAGAAAGACCTCAGTAAAGCTACTTACACATTGAGCATCAAGATCTATAAGATAGATCAAGACGCTTGATAAGATTTTTCAATAAGTACATACCTTGATAAGATTTTGAAGTAGTTCAAAATAAAATAGTCAAAGAAGGAGTTCTTGCCTGTGTTGCAAAGGTGTGAAATTGAGTAAGACTCAAGACCCGACCACGGCAGAAAATAGAAAGAGAATGAAAGTCATTCCCTATGCATCAGTCATAGGTTCTATAAAAGTATGGCATGCTATGGACCAGACCTATTGTATACTCTGCCCTGGTTTGGCAAGGGAGTACAATAGTGATCTAGGAGTAGATCACTGGACATTGGTCAAAATTATCCTTAGTAGAATAAGGATATGTTTCTCGATTATGGAGGTGATAAAAGAGTTCGCCGTAAAGAGTTACATCGATGGAAGCTTTTACACCGATCCAGATGACTCTAAGTCTCAATCTGGATACATATTGAAAGTGGGAGCAATTAGCTAGAGTAGCTCTGTGCAAAGCATTGTAGACATAGAATATTTGCAAAATACATACGACTCTGTAATATGACAGACCCGTTGACTAAACTTCCCTCACGAGCAAAACATGATCATACCTTAGTACTCTTTGGGTGTTAATTACATAGCGATGTGAACTAGATTATTGACTCTAGTAAACCTTTTGGGTGTTGATCACATGACGATGTGAACTATGGGTATTAATCACATATAGATGTGAATATTGGTGTTAAATCACATGATGATGTGAACTAGATTATTGACTCAAGTGCAAGTGGGAGACTGAAGGAAATATGCCCTAGAGGCAATAATAAAGTTATTATTTATTTCCTTATATCATGATAAATGTTTATTATTCATGCTAGAATTGTATTAACCGGAAACATAATACATGTGTGAATAAATAGACAAACATAGTGTCACTAGTATGCCTCTACTTGACTAGCTCATTTATCAAAGATGGTTATGTTTCCTAGCCATGGACAAAAGAGTTTTCATTTGATTAACGGGATCACATCATTGGGAGAATGATGTGATTGACTTGACCCATCCCGTTAGCTTAGCACTTGATCGTTTAGTATATTGCTATTGCTTTCTTCATGACTTATACATGTTCCTGTAACTATGAGATTATGAAACTCCCGTTTACCGGAGGAACACTTTGGGTGCTACCAAACGTCACAACGTAACTGGGTGATTATAAAGGAGTACTACAGGTGTCTCCAAAGGTACATGTTGGGTTGGCGTATTTCGAGATTAGGTTTTGTCACTCCGATTGTCAGAGAGGTATCTCTGGGCCCTCACGGTAATGCACATCACTATAAGCCTTGCAAGCAATGTAGCTAATGAGTTAGTTATGGAATGATGTATTACGTAACGAGTATAGAGACTTGCCGGTAACAAGATTGAACTAGGTATTAGATATCGACGATCGAATCTCGGGCAAGTAACATACCGATGACAAAGGGAACAACGTATGTTGTTATGCGGTTTGACCGATAAAGATCTTCGTAGAATATGTAGGAGCCAATATGAGCATCCAGGTTCCTCTATTGGTTATTGACCGAGAATAGTTCTAGGTCATGTCTACATAGTTCTCGAACCCGTAGGGTCCTCACGCTTAACGTTACGATGACAATTTTATTATGAGTTTATATATTTTGATGTACCGAAGGTTGTTCGGAGTCCCGGATGTGATCCAGGACATGATGAGGAGTCTCGAAATGGTCGAGACATAAAGATTGATATATTGGAAGCCTATATTTGGATATCGGAAACGTTCCGGGGGAAACCGGGATTTTTCCGGAGTACCGGGGGGTTACCGGAACCCCCCTGGGGGTTATTGGGCCTAGATGGGCCATGATGGAGAAGAGGAGGGCCGGCCAGGGCAGGCCGCGCGCCCCCTCTCCCCCTAGTCCGAATAGGACAAGGAGGGGGGGGGGCGCCCCCCTTTCCTCTTTCCCCTCCCCGCTTTCCTTCTCCACCAAGGCAAGAGGGGGGAGTCCTACTCCCGGTGGGAGTAGGACTCCTCCAAGCGCACCCCTTGGGGGCCGGCCGCACCTCCCCCTCCCTCCTTTATATAAGGGGGCAGGGGGGCACCCTAGAACACACAAGTTGATCTACGTGATCGTTCCTTAGCTGTGTGCGGTTCCCCCTCCACCATATTCCACCTCGGTCATATCATCGCGGAGTTTAGGCGAAGCTCTGCGCCGGTAGAACATCATCATCGTCACCACGCTGTCGTGCTGATGGAACTCATCCCCGACACTTTGCTGGATCGGAGTCTGGGGATCGTCATCGAGCTGAACGTGTGCTGAACTCGGAGGTGCCGTACGTTCGGTACTTGGATTGGTCGGATCGTGAAGACGTACGACTACATCAACCGCGTTGTCATAACACTTCTGCTTACGGTCTACGAGGGTATGTAGACATTACTCTCCCCTCTCGTTGCTATGCATCACCATGATCTTGCGTGTGCGTAGGAATTTTTTTGAAATTACTATGTTCCCCAACAATAACGAGCGCACACGGTTCTTGGAATAAGACATGTGCTGACATTCCCTATTGCGGTGCACCAAACGCCACGTCCACGGCCGAGAAAGCGCGCCCACGTTACGCCGTCCGGGAATAGTTCCGCACTTAGAAATTATAGAACCATCAATAAATTTTGAGCCTGTGTCCTGTCACCTTCCAAATTGCAAACCTGTTCACACCGATCAAAACCTAAACGGTTTCCCACTTAGAAGCATATTAGTACTCGGTTATAAATACTGTACTATGCCAAGATGACTGCACATACCTTCCTCTACTCCTCATCCACAAAAGCAAACAAGTCATTCAACATCGTTCTCTTGCGTCTGCCATGGCCAGATTGAGTTCTCAGTCGAGAGATTACCACCAGGGAGAGGCGAGCATGGAAGCGGAAGCACGAGAGATGTCCCGCTTAGCCACGAAAGCAACCGACATGTCCTGCCGCGCCACCGAAGGAGCACAGAGGTCCTGCCGTGCCGCCGAAGCAGCACAGAGGTCCCGCCGCATCGTCGATGCAGCAGACTGGTCCAGCCGCACTGCGGAAGCAGCAGAGATGTCCTGCCGCACCGTGAATGCAGTAGAGATCTCCTCCCTCACCGCGGCGGCCTGAGAAAATCTCTCGCAGGCAGGCAAGGACTCTTACAGGCGCATGCATGCAATCGTCCATAGCCAGATGGATTAGATCTCCGGCTGGATGAAGCTGCAGGACGAGTTGAATGCCTTGTTTGAACAACTCCGGGCCGAGCGCGACCTGCTAAGGGCGAAGATCGCCGGAAGGGCAAAGCAGGCGGAGGAGACCGCTGCCTTGTTGAAGAGGACAGACATCATCGTCAAAAAACTTATGGACGAGAATGCCATGCTCCGCATCGGGCGTGAAAGGCTAGTGGAGGAATCCGCGGTTGCTGCCGAGCAGCGTATTAAGGACATGAAACTGATGAAAGAGATCATCGCCGCTCGACGCGAGAACTAGTCTCCGCGACCTGCAGCGCATCAAGAAAGTAGAGATCACCGAGCCAGATCGTTGTATGCGTCTTCCTTCTTCTTTTTCCCTTGTGTATTTCGGGCGTAGCCGCATGTGGCTTTTTTAGTTATTTTCCTAGATATCTAAGACAATTATTATCCACCGTCATCGTCCTTATATTCATCATGCTTGCTATAAGTCACAGTCGATGCTATATAGGTCCGTCAGATCTTACATCAAGATCTGTGCAAAGCTTTCTTTTCAGATTTTCACTTTTTTCTCTTAAATCTCAGTCTAGTGAGACATAGCTACACCATGAAACAGGGGCTCGGGCGCCATTAATGGAGACGTTGGGAGGGAGGTGCGCGGCTGATAGAGGTCAAAGGGCTCTCCTCCCAATGAGCACGCGCAGGGGTCTAATCGCACGCCTCCTGTACTCAAATAGCTACCCCGCGCGACACCTCCTAGCCAATAAAAAAAGGGACGCTGGCGGCACGTAATTGGTAAGTAGAACGCCCACGGTTTCAATAATAGTTGTGTTTCTGATTTGTAACGTGAAAACACTTGTTCCAAAACAACTTTGTTGATTTTCAATGTGTGCTCCTTCGCAAATCGGACAGAAAAATTACCACAACATGTTGGTACCATTTCATGACAACATACCAAGTTTCATGATTTTCAGGCGTGTGTTGGATTTACATCAATTTAAAAACCAAGTTTCTCAATATTTCCAGCCAAGCCACGACCCCCAGATGTTTGAATTTCATTCTCATTTCTTGCATGGGACCTAGAGATTCACCAAAGGACACACATGTGATTTTTGAACCAACTGTGGTGCACTGGAGCATGTGCTTGAAGTTCAAATTTGAATTATGCACATTAAATGACCAGAAATTCAATTAATGTATAAAAAAGACCAAACGAATCTGGAATAATTCCAAAATTTAGCACGATACTTCTATTTGGTCTAATCTGCCTATGTAAACAAATTAAGGCGGGAGAACGCAGTGTACATATGTCATTTCGCACACGGAGGTGACACGTTCCCTCTCGAAACCACGAGCCTTCTTGAGAGAAGCTCCGGTTTGCAAGAAGCTTATACCAAAGCTTGTCCCAATTCGGCCAAAAAATTTACCGTAGCATGTTCGTGCCATGTCATGACACCATGCCAAGTTTCATGATTTTCAGGCGTGTTTTGGATTTACATGAATTAAAAAACCAAGTTTCTCAATCTTTCTGGTTGAGCCACGATGCACACATGTTTGAATTTCATTCCCATTTCTTGCATGGGACCTAGAAATTCACCCAAGGACACACATGTGATTTTTCAACCAACTTTGGTGCACTGGAGCATGTGCTTGTAGTTCAAATTTGAATTATGCACATTAAATGCCCAGAAATTCAATTAATGTATAAAAAAGGCCAAATGGACCCAGAATAATTCCAAAATTTAGCACGATACTTCTATTTGGTCTAATCTGCCTGTGTAAACAAATTAAGGCGGGAGAAGGCAGTGTACGTATGTTGTTTCACACACGGAGGTGACACGTTCCCTCTGAGAACCACGAGCATTCTTGAGAGAAGCTCCTGTTTGCAAGAAGCTTATACCAAAGCTTGTCCCAATTCGACCAAAAAAAATACCGCAACATGATGGTGCCATGTCATGACACCATGCCAAGTTTCATGATTTTCAGGCGTGTTTTGGATTTACATGAATTAAAAAACCAAGTTTCTCAATCTTTCCGGCCAAGCCACGACGCCCAGATGTTTGAATTTCATTCTCATTTCTTGCATGGGACCTAGAAATTCACCCAAGGACACACATGTGATTTTTCAACCAACTTTGGTGCACTAGAGCATGTACTTGTAGTTCAAATTTGAATTATGCACATTAAATGACCGGAAATTCAATTAATGTATAAAAAAGGCCAAACGAACCCGGAATAATTAAAAAATTTAGCACGATATTTCTATTTGGTCTAATCTACATGTGTAAAAAAATTAAGGCTGGAGAAGGCAGTGTACGTATGTCGTTTCACACACGGAGGTGACACGTTCCTCTCGGGTCCACGAGCCTTCTTGAGAGAATCTCCGGTTTGCAAGAAGCTTATACCAAAACTTGTCCCAATCCGGCCAAAAAACTTACC
The DNA here is from genome assembly GCF_018294505.1 of Triticum aestivum. Classification (NCBI taxonomy): domain Eukaryota; kingdom Viridiplantae; phylum Streptophyta; class Magnoliopsida; order Poales; family Poaceae; genus Triticum; species Triticum aestivum. Next base: position 533,910,745 of record NC_057798.1, read on the forward strand.
GCAACATGTTGGTGCCAAGTGATGACACCATGCCAAGTTTCATGATTTTCAGGCGTGTTTTGGATTTACATCAATTAAAAATCCAAGTTTCTCAATCTTTCTGGCCGAGCCACGACACCCAGATGTTTGAATTTCATTCATTTCTTGCATGGGACCTAGAAATTCACCCAAGGACACACATGTGATTTTTCAACCAACTTTGGTGCATTGTGGCATGTGCTTGTAGTTCAAATTTGAATTATGCATATTAAATGGCCAGATATTCAATTAATGTATAAGAAAGTCCAAACGAACCCAGAATGATTCCAAATTTTAACACGGCACTCATATAGTTCTATGTTTCCTTTGTAAAAAAATAAGGGGGGGGGGAGGCAGCGTATATCGGTTCAAACACAAAGGTGACACGTCCCCCCTCGGGAACCACGAGTCTTCTCGAGAGAAGCTCCGGTTTGCAAGAAGCTTATACAAAAAACTTGTCCAAATGCGGCCAAGTTTTTTACCACAACATGTTGGTATGACACCATGCCAAGTTTCATGATTTTCAGGCGAGTTTTGAATTTTTAGGAATTTAAAAACCAAGTTTCTCAATGTTCTCGACCGAGCCACGATGCCCAGATGTTGGAATTTCATTCCCATTTCTTGCATGGGACCTATAAATTCACCCAAAGACACACATGTGATTTTTCAAAAAACTTTGGGGCACTGGAGCATGTGCTTGAAGTTCAAATTTTAATTATGCACATTAAATGCCGTGAAACTCAATTAATCCATAAAAAAGCCAAACGAACCAGTAATAATTCCAAATTTAAACACGACACTCATGTAGTTGCATGTTCACTGTACATAAATGTTCTAGCAATTCAAACACCATCCTTTCCCTCCGTAACACCATTTTTTCTTTCAAAACATAATGAAAAAAATCAGGTATAGCACAAACAGTTTACTAGAAAGAATCGTGTGGGATGCGATATAAAATATCTTGGCGCACTGCCTTGTCTGGCTTACACAGGAAACTTCATCATCTACAATCCACCGCCCCCGCTTGAACCACACTTGTGCGCCAGTTTCCCATGGCACCGAGCGATTTTTTTGCCACCGCAGAAATATCTATCTCCCCGCCCCCTCCCTCCCACAAAAAGCCACATTTCCACTGTTCCTCCTTGCTTTCCAAGTTCAAACCTTCACTACTGCTTACTAGCAGCTCAACCTCCTCGCTAGTTACCCTTCTTCTTGCAGCACCGCCTCCTTGCACTATAAAAAATACACTTCCGTGATGATACGTGTTTGTCATAGTAGGTCACGTTTTTTGTCATGCATGTACAACCATGAAGATTCTATGACAGAATCAAGATAGTCATACTTGTGCTGTCATAGAAGTGTTCCATGACATTACCAAAATTATCATCACAGAAGTGTCCATTGATGAAGCTATGTACCTAGGGTAGGGTCATGGACCTGTCCAAACTACCCTACCCACGGACACCTCTAGAAGAAACCACCTGTCAGCCGACCCAGAGGTGTTCCACTCGACAGACTCGAGGACACTCGACCATGAAGTTAACCACTCGACCATGAAGCCAACCACTCGACGGCCAAGAGATCTAAAGTCACTCTGCACGCCAACGGTCGATCATTAAGTAGCTTTTATGGTCATCATATCACTTTATGTATAGCGTTACCAGTAACGCCCAACCTTAATGTATCTTAAACCCTGCATAACTGAGGGCCGGAGGGAGCTGTCGCACTCTATATAAGCCACCCCCCTCCTCAGTGTAAAGGGTTGGCACCCCTGTAACTCATACGCATATAATCCAGTCGACCGCCTCCGGGCTCCGAGACGTAGGGCTGTTACTTCCTCCGAGAAGGGCCTGAACTCGTAAATCCCTTGCGTATACAACTACTCCATAGCTAGGATCTTGCCTCTCCATTAGTACCCCCCTACAGTACTGTCAGACTTAGAACCACGACAGTTGGCGCCCACCGTGGGGCAGGTGTCTTAGCGACTTATTGGAGAAGTTGCAATTTTTGCCGATCCCCTTGATCATGGTTTTAGGCGGAGTTTTGGTTGAGGGCCGCGAGATCCGTCTCGGCACGCTCACGTTCGTCGCCGACGACTCTGCTTGGGTTCAGGAGGCTCCGCTCGACATCGACGCGCTCCCAGTCCGCGGAGCGACGCACTTTCGCGCGTGCGTCCGCGGCGTCCGCCTGCGGCAATCGTTGACCCAGTATCGGTCGGTCGTTGTGTCATCCTCCCTCCCCGCTTCCCGCTGGCGCAAGCGCTTCGGTCGGTTGAGGCTTCAGCAGTGGGTGAGGCACATGGTGGCCCGCCAGTCGGCCACCCCCCAAGTCGCGACAATCAAGCCCGATGAATCTCTCTACAGCCTGTTCGACTGGCTCCGCAGAGACTGCATCCGAGTGCGATAGCAGTGATCCAGCGGTGGAGGTTCTGATGGTTGATGGACCATGCGGTCCTCCCGGTTTTCCCGGCACCGAAGGAGGCGATGGCGGAGGCGATCCGTCGCATGCCCACGAGGAGTATCTCCCCGAGCCCCTCAATTCGCTGCAGAGAGAAGATCTTCACCGCCGGAACATGGATGCGCTACACACTCCTATCATTGGAGAAACCCCTGAGGCTCGTGCCTTAGAGGACACGCGCTTGGCCAACTTGGCTGAGCGCACTCGACTGGAGAACCTTCAGCGAGCACTCGACGAGCGTGCATGGCAATGGGTTCCGGACTCCAGTCGACGTCAGCTCTTTCCACCACCGACTTAGGTATATCGAACTCCGATTCAAAATTTAGCAGCTGCGGCCCGTATAGCAGAGTCAATTCAGCCTTCCCAGTCAGAGGCTGGTAGAGGCTTGATGCAGATCAGAGATTTACTCTAGGCAGCAGGAGATCAAAATTCAGCTGTATCGCAGTCGCGGAACAGGATTCACAGCAGATCCGTAGCTGCAAATACAGTTCAGTCGGCTCACAGCCCCAGATCGCCCCCGAGGCGTGAGGGACGTGGAGACCGGCACGATCAGTACAAGAACCGTGAGCAGTATGATCACCGATTCGATCGCGATGATCGACGTCGAGTGCCCACCCCTCCCCCAAGGGGTGGATCGTACGCGCCTCGACAACAGGATGATAGACGCCAGCACAGTGTTGGACGAAGGATTCCAGTCGACCCCAGGGAACCAGGCTTTGATGCGAGATCCATTATCGTTCAAGGTATGGTCGACAGGAACAGAGCTCACCGAGAGGGTCACGACAGAGATGTACCCACCAGCAGCAGAGTGCATGTCTCAGGACCAGAGTGTTTTAGCAGAGCCATCAGGGCCGCAGTGATTCCTCCCAACTTCAGGTTGGCGACTGGAGTCAGTAAGTTCACCGGTGAGTCCAAGCCTGATACTTGGCTTGAGGACTACCGAGTGGCTGTTCAGATCGGTGGCGGCAATGATGAGGTGGCCATGAAGCATTTGCCTCTTATGTTGGAGGGCTCGGCCAGAGCATGGCTGAATCAGTTAGCACCCGGCAGCATTTACACCTGGGAAGATCTTTTCCGAGTGTTCGTCAGAACGTTTGAAGGAACTTGCAAACGACCAGCAGGACTGACAGAGCTGCAAACTTGTGCACAGAAGCCGAATGAGACTTTGAGAGATTACATCCAGAGATGGATCACATTGCCTCACACGATAGAGAATGTATCTGATCACCAGGCAGTCTGTGCCTTCAAGGAAGGCGTTAAGTACAGAGAGCTGAACCTGAAATTCGGTCGAACCGGAGACATGTCTCTGAGTCGAATGATGGAGATAGCCACCAAATATGCCAATGGTGAAGAAGAGGATCGACTCCGGAGTGGCAAGCACAAGTCAGTCACCCATGAAACATGAGGAGGGAACTCCAGTCGGAAGTAGAAACGGAAAGCCGAGCCAGCTGCTCCTGGAGAAGCCTTAGCTGTGACTCAAGGAAAGTTTAAGCGGAAGCCCAAAGGGCCTTGGAACCCCAAGAAGGTGAAGGATAAAGAAGGAAATGGCGTGATGGATTTGCCATGCCACATCCACACGAAGAAAGATGAGGAGGGTAATTTCATTTACCCAAAACATACCACTCGATAGTGTCGGCTCTTGATCCAGCAGTTCCAGGGGAAACAACCCAAGGACAAGGAAAAGGAGTCGGACAAAGTTGATGACAAAGAGGATAGTGATGATGGATATCCCCAGGTCAATTCCACCCTGATGATTTTTGCTAATGTTGAAAGCAAAAGTCGACTGAAAGTCATAAACCGAGAGGTGAATATGGTTGCTCCTGCGACACCCAATTATCTGAAGTGGTCTCAGACGGCCATCACATTCGACCAGTCTGATCACCCGACGCACATAGCCACCCCTGGGAGGCAAGCTCTGGTGGTCGACCCAGTCGTCAAAGGCACTCGACTGACTAAGGTGTTGATGGATGGTGGCAGTAGTTTGAATATACTGTATGTAGAGACACTGAAAGGGATGGACATTCCGATGTCCAGACTCTGTACAAGCAACATGAGTTTCTATGGAGTCATTCCTGGCAAGAAGGCCGCGTCACTGGGCCAGATTGCTCTTGATGTGGTTTTTGGTGATTCCAAAAATTTCCGCAAAGAAAAGTTGACATTTGAAGTCGTGGATTTCCAGAGTGCCTATCACACTATTTTGGGCAGGCCAGCTTACGCACGTTTTATGGATCGACCATGTTACGTGTACCTCAAATTGAAGATGCCTGGCCCTAAGGGTGTGATCACTGTTACTGGCAATCACAAGAAGGCGGAAGAGTGCTTTCAGAAGGGCTCAAAGATCACCGATGCTCAGATGGTAGCTAAAGAATGGATAGAACACCAGAAAAATGCGGACCCGAGTGATTTGTTGCGAGCTAAGAAGCCCGCCACGGAATCAGCATTTTAGTCGTCCGGTGAGACAAAACCGGTTCACATTCACCCGATCGATCCCAACGCTGCTCCGAATCACATCTCCACAACACTCGATCCCAAATAGGAAGAAGCACTCATTCAGTTCCTCCGTGAGAACTAGGACATCTTTGCATGGAAACCATCTGACATGCCGGGTGTTCCCAGGGGACTGACTGAGCACCGTCTACAGGTCGACTCAAAAGCAAAACCTGTCAAAGAACATCTGCGACGGTCCGCCGTCCATAAAAGGAAGGCCATAGGCAAGGAGGTGGCTCGGCTCTTAGCAGCAGAGTTTATCTGAGAAACTTACCACTCCGAGTGGCTCGCCAATGTTGTCATGGTCCCCAAGAAGGACAAGTCACTTCACATGTGCATTGACTTTAAACATATCAATCAGGCCTGCCCGAAAGATCATTTTACTCTCCCCCGCATCGACCAAATAGTCGACTCGACTGCGGGATGTGAGCGACTGTCTTTCTTAGACGCCTATTCCGGGTACCATCAGATCCGTCTGTATGGACCTGATGAGATCAAAACAACTTTCATCACCCCATTCAGGTGCTTCTGTTATGTCACCATGCCATTCGGCCTCAAGAATGCCGGAGCCATGTTCATGAGGATGATTCAGAAGTGTTTGCTCACTCAAATCAGTCGGAATGTGGAAGCATACATGGATGACATTGTGGTCAAGTCACGGAAAGGTTCCGACCTGCTGACTAACCTTGCTAAAACATTTGCCAACCTTAGGAGGTATGATATCAAGCTTAATCCATCAAAGTGCACATTCGGAGTTCCTGGCGGAAAATTACTCGGTTTTCTCGTTTTCGAACGAGGAATCGACGCAAATCCAGAGAAAGTGGGCACTATACTCCGAATGAAATGACCTGTGCGTGTGCACGATGTTCAGAAGCTTACTGGTTGCTTGGCCACTTTAAGTCGATTCATCTCTCGTCTCGGTGAAAAGGCATTGCCTCTTTACCGACTGATGAAGAAGTCAGACAAGTTCGAGTGGACTCCTGAAGCTGATGCAGCATTTGCAGAGCTAAAAGCCCTGCTTTCCACCCAGCCGGTGCTTGCTGCCCCGATCAGCAAAGAGCCTTTGCTGCTTTACATTGCAGCCACAGGACAAGTCGTCAGTATAGTACTTACGGTCAAGCGGGAAGAAGAAGGGAAAGCCTTTAAAGTTCAGCGCCCAGTATATTATATTTCTGAAGTCCTGACCCCATCAAAGCAAAGATACCCTCATTATCAGAAGCTTGTATATGGGATATGTATGACCACAAAGAAAGTTGCCCATTACTTCTCTGACCATACTATTACAGTCGTCAGTGATGCCCTATTGTCAGAGATTCTGCACAACAGAGATGCAACTAGTCGAGTGGCAAAATGGGCGATTGAACTCCTTCCCCTGGATACCAGATTTGAGGCAAAGAAAGCTATCAAGTCCCAAGTAATAGCAGATTTCCTCACGGAGTGGACTGAAACAGCAACTGCCGACTCAAGTTCACTCAGAACACTGGACCATGTTCTTTGATGGCTCCAAGATGTTGAATGGTTCCGGTGCTGGGGTAGTGTTGGTTTCCCCCCGAGGAGATAAGCTCAGATATGTACTCCAGATTCACTTTGATTCCTCCAACAACGAAGCAGAATACGAAGCACTTTTGTATGGGTTGCATATGGCCATTTCACTCGGCGTCCGTCGCCTCATGGTCTACGACGACTCGAATCTGGTGGTTAACCAAGTGATGAAGGAGTGGGACGTCAGAAGCCCAGCCATGACTGGTTACTGCAACGCAGTAAGAAAGCTGGAGAAGAAATTCGAGGGGTTAGAGCTTCATCATATACCCCGGCTGAAAAATCAAGCAGCTGATGACTTGGCAAAGATAGGTTCCAAGAGAGAAGCCATTCCCAGTGGTGTGTTTTTAGAACATATCCACGCACCGTCAGTTCAAGAGGACCCTTTCACCAAAGAAGCCCCGCAGCCAAAAAGTGCCACGGATCCGACTGAAGTCGAGGTCCCAGCCGTGGTCGACCTGATCATGGAAGTTTTGTTTATCACTCCCGACTGTACAGTGCTGTACATCGCGTATATCCTAAGGAAAGAGCTCCCAGAGAATGAAGAAGAAGCTCGACAGATCGTCCGTCGATCCAAAGCCTATACTGTGATGAAGGGACAGTTGTACAGAGAAAGCGTGACTGGAGCCAGTCAGAAATGTATAACGCCAGAAGAGGGTCGGATAATTCTTAATGACATCCACTCAGGGACCTGTGGCCATCATGCATCCTCTCAGACTATTGTGGCTAAAGCATATCGAGCGGGTTTTTACTGGCCCAGAGCAAATGAAATGGCGAAAGAGATAGTCGACAAGTGTGAAGGATGTCAGTTCTACTCCAACACGTTGCACAAGCCCGCCTCAGCCTTGAAGACCATTCCAATCATCTGGCCCTTTGCTGTTTGGGGATTAGATATGGTTGGACCACTGAGAACTGGCAGGAGCGGCTTCACCCATGTACTGGTGGCAGTCGACAAGTTCACCAAGTGGATCAAAGCCAAGCCTATCAAGAATCTTTATGCCGGCACCGCTATCAGCTTCATCAGAGAGTTGATATTCAGATATGGAGTCCCGCATAGCATCATCACTAATAATGGGTCAAACTTCGATTCCGACCAATTCAAAGCCTTTTGCGCTTCTCAAGGCACACGAGTCGACTACGCTTCAGTTGCCCACCCCCAGTCGAATGGACAAGCAGAAAGAGCAAACGACCTAATTCTCAAAGGGTTGAAACCCTAGTTGATGCGTGATCTCAAACACGTAGCAGGCGCATGGGTCGACGAACTTCCATCAGTTCTTTGGGGATTGAGGACTACTCCTAATCAGTCAACTGGGAGAACTCCGTTCTTTCTGGTCTATGGAGCTGAAGCAGTTCTTCCGAGTGACCTACTTCACAACGCACCCCGAGTTGAGCTCTACTTTGAAGTTGAAGCAGAACAAGCCCGGCAGGGCACAATCGACCTTCTGGAAGAAGAAAGAGAGATGGTCATGATCCGATCGACCATCTATCAGCAAGACTTGCGTCGATTCCATGCCAGAAACGTGAAGAGTCGAGCCTTTCAAGAAGGAGACTTGGTCCTCCGAGTGGACCAACAGAAGCCACACAAACTCACCCCTACTTGGGAAGGCCCCTTCATTGTCACCAAAGTTCTCCTCAATGGAGCATATCATCTTTACAATGTCGATTGCCAGATTGATGAGCCACGAGCTTGGAATGCGGATCTGCTCCGCCCCTTTTACACTTAAGTACTCATTCGGATGAGATGTAATAAAAGTACTCCTGTAGTTTCTTTATCAAAGACAAAAGTGTTATAATTTTCCCATTAATTGTTGTTGCTTTTGTTTATTTAAGAAATCCCCCAGTGAGTGGCTTAGCTGCGAATCCGTTTCACCTAAGTTTGTAAAAATTGTTTCCTACCGAGTGACGAGCAAGCCTTTCACTCGGAGGCTTAGCTGCGAACCTGTTTCGCCTAAGTATTTGAAATCCTACCGAGTGTAGAGTCTGCCTCCCACTCAGAGGCTTAGCTGTAGCCCAGTGCTCACCTAAGGTTGAAAAATCCTACTGAGTGGAGAGTCTGCCTCCCACTCGGAGGCTTAGCTGCAGCTCAGTGCTCGCCTAAGTTTGAAAAAATCCTACCGAGTGGAGAGCAATCCTCCCACTCGGGGGCTTAGCTGCAGTCCAGTACTCTCCTAAGTGTTTGAAATCCTACCGAGTGGAAAGCAAACCTCCCACTCAGGGGCTTAGCTGCAGTGCAGTACTCGCCTAAGTGTTTGAAATCCTACCGAGTGGAGAGCAAACCTCCCACTCGGGGGCTTAGCTGCAGTCCAGTACTCTCCTAAGTGTTTGAAATCCTACCGAGTGGAGAGAAAACCTCCCACTCGGGGGCTTAGCTGCATTCCAGTACTCGCCTAAGTGTCTGAAATCCTACTGAGTGGAGAGCAAACCTCCCACTCGGGGGCTTAGCTGCAGTCCAGTACTCGCCTAAGTGTCTGAAATCCTACCGAGTGGAGAGCAAACCTCCCACTCGGGGGCTTAGTTGCAGTCCAGTACTCGCCTAAGTGTTTGAAATCCTACCGAGTGGAGAGCAAACCTCCCACTCGGGGGCTTAGCTGCAGTCCAGTACTCGCCTAAGTGTTTGAAATCCTACTGAGTGGAGAGCAAACCTCCCACTCGGGGGCTTAGCTGCAGTCCAGTACTCGCCTAAGTGTCTGAAATCCTACCGAGTGGAGAGCAAACGTCCCACTCGGGGGCTTAGCTGCAGTCCAGTACTCGCCTAAGTATGAAATTCATTCTGATCCACAAGGACGACAAGGTGCAGGTCGACTGCTACCTTCTCCTTCGGAACTACGGCACAAATACAATGTGCGCTCTACAAGGATGACGAGGTACATGTCGATTGTTACTCTCTCCTTCGGAGCTATGGCACAAATACAATGTGCGCTCTACAAGGATGATGAGGTGCAGGTCGACTGCTACCTTCTCCTTTGGAGCTACGGCACAAATACAATGTGCGCTCTGCAAGGATGACGAGGTGCAGGTCGACTGCTACCTTCTCCTTCGGAGCTACGACACAAATACAATATGCGTTCCATCCTGATCCGCAAATATGCAGGTCGACTGCAATCTGTACTCCATCCCTACCTACAAGAATGGTGAGGTGCAGGTCGACTGGATTCTCCACCTCAGAGCTGCGTTACAAGCACTAAAGTATATTCTGAGTGAAGAACAAAAGTTCACTCGAAGGCAAATGCAAACATATTCAACGATAATCCAAGATTCGGATAACGTCCTACGGGTCCAGAAGTGCTCATGCATCAAGCCTGTTAAAGTTTATCGGTTACATAACCACTCGGCATTCCGAGGCAAATTTAAGGCATCAAGCATAAAAGTTTTTTACTCCTTCGGTGGAGGACTGGAAGGTGCGACAAACTGGTCCAGGTCGATTCCGTCTACAATCCGAGTGGCAGCTGCAATGAAGGTCTCCATGAAAGATTGGAAGTCATGCTTCTTGGTATTGGCCACCTTGAGGGATGCCAGCTTTTCCTCTCGTGCATCCTTGCAGTGAACACGGACCAAAGACAGAGCTACATCAGCACCGCACCTGGCAGAAGACTTCTTCCATTCTTGCACTCAACCCGGGACTTCATTCAGTCGAGTCATCAAAGACTCGAGGTTGTTCTGAAGCGTCTCCCTTGGCCAGAGTGTCGTGTCGATTCGCGACACCGCAACCTTCAGTCGGGCAAGATAGTCAACCACACCAGCGGCTCGAGATTCCAGTCGGAGCACGTTCATGGCAGCGTCATCCTTCACAGGAGAGTTGATGGGATCCAGGCCTATCTCCACTCGACTGGTCTCTTCCTCAAAGTTTTGGCAGAATTCTGTAAACACAGCTCAAAGATAAGCCAACAGTTCTATGATACAGTTCTATGGTAAGTCAGTGATTACAAGTCAGTCGGGCAAGAGAGATTACCTTCAAGCATGATGAACAGCTTCTTGGCGAGCCCTCCTAGATAAGCCTGCAGATCATTCTTCTTCCCCACCAATTCACTTGCCTTGTCGCTCAGAGCTATCTTGTCGTTCTTCAGACGGCTGACTTCCTTGTTAGCCGCGTCGAGAGCAGCTTTCAGGTTGGTGTCGGTGTCAAAACCGGCGGATCTCGGGTAGGGGGTCCCGAACTGTGCGTCTAGGCGGATGGTAACAGGAGACAAGGGACACGATGTTTTTACCCAGGTTCGGGCCCTCTCGATGGAGGTAAAACCCTACTCATGCTTGATTAATATTGATGATATGGGTAGTACAAGAGTGGATCTACCACGAGATCAGAGAGGCTAAACCCTAGAAGCTAGCCTATGGTATGATTGTTGTTCGTCCTACGGACTAAACCTCTATGGTTTATATAGGATAACTCTTGTACCTCTACGGTTTATTGCACTCGTCCGGGCCCATGAGAGGGAGTCCTGGATTAGGGGGTGTCCGGATGGCCGGACTATGACCTTTGGCCGGACTCCCGGACTATGAAGATACAAGATTGAAGACTCCGCCCCGTGTCCGGATGGGACTTTCCTTGGCGTGGAAGGCAAGCTTGGCAATACGATATGAAGATCTCCTCCCATTGTAACCGACTCTGTGTAACCCTAGCCCTCTCCGGTGTCTATATAAACCGGAGAGTTTTAGTCCGTAGGACGAACAACAATCATACCATAGGCTAGCGTCTAGGGTTTAGCCTCTCTGATCCCGTGGTAGATCCACTCTTGTACCACCCATATCATCAATATTAATCAAGCAGGAGTAGGGTTTTACCTCCATCAAGAGGGCCCGAACCTGGGTAAAAACATCGCGTCCCTTGTCTCCTGTTACCATCCGCCTAGACGCACAGTTCGGGACCCCCTACCCGAGATCCGCCGGTTTTGACACCGACATTGGTGCTTTCATTGAGAGTTCCTCTATGTCGTCGCCCTTAGGCCCGATGGCTTCTTCGATCATCAACCACGACGTGGTCCAGGGTGAGACCTTTCTCCCCGAATAGATCTTTGTAATCGGCGGCATCGCACTGCGGGCCAACTCGCTTGGCCATCTGGAGCAGATCGAAAGCTACGCCCCTGGCCATCAGGTCAGGTTCGGAAGTTTAAACTACAAGGCCGACATCCGCGGGGACTTGATCTTCGACGGATTCGAGCCACGGCCGAGCACGCCGCACTGTCACGATGGGCATGATCTAGCTCTGCCGCCGGACAATGCCCAAAGCATCGCTCAGGTGCCCGCTCCGACCATTGGCTCGGAGCCGACTGTGCTAGTCGGGGATGGACGATTGGACGCCACCCCAGGAGCCGCAATCTCTACGACAATAGAGCTGAAGACCAGCCTAGTCCTTTGCAAGGCCCGTGATTCCAAGGTGCCGGACTCCATTCCGGACTCTGAATCCTCCGCACCCCTTCCGATCGAACCCGATTGGTCTCCGATCATGGAGTTCACCGCCGCGGACGTCTTTCAGCACTCGCCTTTTGGCGACATCCTGAATTCACTAAAGTCTCTCTCTTTGTCAGAAGAGCCCTGGCCGGATTACGGTCAGCATGGTTGGGATTCGCCGCATTGGTCCTAGATCCAATTATCAACAGATTTCACCTCACCAGAGTCCTAATGGACGGCGGCAGCAGCCTGAACCTGCTTTATCAGGATACAATGCGAAAATGGGTATCGATCCCTCAAGGATTAAACCCACAATGACAACCTTTAAAGGCATCATACCAGGTGTAGAAGCCAGCTATATAGGCTCGGTTACACTCGAAGTGGTCTTCGGATCCCCGGATAATTTCTAAAGCGAAGAGTAAATCTTCGACATAGTCCCATTCCGCAGTGGTTATCACGCCCTGCTCGGACGAACCGCATTCACAAAATTCAATGCGGTGCCGCACTACGCATATCTCAAGCTCAAGATGCCAGGACCTCGCGGAGTCATCACGGTAAATGGAAACACCGAATGCTCTCTTCGAACGGAGGAGCACACGGAGGCCCTGGCAGTGGAAGTACAGAGTAGCCTCTCAAGGCAATCCTCCAACCCAGGTGTCAAACTTCCGGACAATGTCAAGCGAGCCCGAAGTAACCTACAACAAATCCGGCTGGCACGTTCGGAGTAGGCATAGCAGTGTGGCCCCAACCCCAGCCCTCGCCAGATGGTGATATCGGTACCACGCGTACATCATTACGCCTTAGCGATACCATGGGCATAAGGGGAGGGGCACAACTACGGCACGCCCAGAATGTGGCTCAACCGCACTAAGGGGCTCCCTATTCCGCCGTTTCCTTTTTATACACTTTCAGGAACCAACTATTCGGAAGGCCTGTCCGGCAACACACTCGCCGAACATATGATGCAACAGCCAGGGAGAAAACAAGCCGCGTCAAATGTCCAGGTGGTCTCTATAACGAGCTTAATACCTGTTTTACTTAAAATCCCGCAGCTTGCCCCTGGAGGGGGACATGTCAAATAATCCCATCTCTTGCTTATCGCACTACTTGTATCGTTCTGCTTTCGCAGCAGCTCCCCCTTTTTTTAATAAACAATACATAGCTCTTATCTATTATTGTACTCATTTATTTTTTATATATATACAAATATGTTCAGTCATGACATTCTGCAACCGTACACTTTGGTACGGCCAATACACCAGGGGCTTAAGCACCCCATAACATGGCGTGAGAAGATCGAACACTCTCATGAGTGCGGCACCCCGAACTTATAGCACTATATGCATCGGCTCCGAATCATGTCTTTGGTCAATAGTTGGGTTTGCCCGACTCCCATGTTTTGGTACCTTACGTTCCGCAATGTTGGCTAAGGTAGCGCTGGGAGAACTACTACGATTGTGCCCTAGTTGAGCTGGGTTAACACCTCAGTAGAGAAAGCTAAAACTAACCGTCATGATAGTGCGAGAGACCGGTCACTGTTCACGAGGTTTTTCGAGTCCTTAAAGACTTATGCCGCTTAGAGCGAGGAACCGGACTTATCCGGCCTAGGCGTGGACAGCGCCCCGAACTCGGTCTTCCGAATACTAGGGGCTTCGCCGAAATTTAAAATTATAGAATTCTATGGCCAAGTGAGAGTGATAAAGCATTATAAGTCCGACGGCCTGGTTCGTTGTGCTGAGCGCCTCCCTAGATGGACCCAAGAATGGGAACAAGAGCACTCAAGTTTATCCCGAACACCCCAGCACTCGTGGCATGGGGGTCGAAGCCGACGACTTGCATCTCTCAGATTTGATAAACGGCCACACAGAAGGTAATATTTTAAATTAACAAGCGTTGGTTAACGCACATGAACAAAGTTTTCAGCGTACATGATAACAAATGCGAGTCTACTAAAAAATTACATCTTTGGAGCATTCGTCCGCTGTACGGCGAGCACCCTTCAGGACGCCCTTATAATACATCTCGGGTGTGCGATACTCCTTGCTCGGCGATGGCGCGTCCGTCAAAAGCTTCTCAACGTCCAGCTTGCCCCAGTGCACCTTAGCACGGGCAAGGGCCCGACGGGCACCTTCAATATAGACGGAGCACTTGACGACCTGAATCCACGGACACGCGTCCACCAGCCGCCGCACCAGACCGAAGTAGCTCCCAGGCATGGCTTCTCCAGGCCACAGCCGACCTATGAGGCCCTTCATGGCCTGTTCGGCCACCTTGTGGAGCTCGACCAGCTGCTTTAGCTGGTCGCTCAGGGGCACCGGATGTTCGGCCTCAGCATGCTGAGACCAGAACACTTTTTCCGTCGAGCTCCCCTCTTCGGCTCGGTAGTATGCGGTGGCATCAGACACACTACAGGGCAGATCGGCGAACGGTCCTGGAGAGCTCCGGATTCGGGTAAGTAGCAGATAATTAACTTTTATATTCTTGCTTTGCATAAAGAATGCCTTACCCGCCGCTATCTTCTTCATCGCCTCGATCTCCTGGAGGGCCTTCTAGGCTTCGGCCTTAGTGGTCTTGGCACTCTCAAGAGCCAAGGCGAGCTCGGACTCTCGAGTCTTCGAGTCACTCTCCAAACACTCGTGTTTTTCCACAAGAGCCTGGAGCTCTTGCCGCACCTCCTCCACCCGTGCCTCCTGCTTCTCTCGCTCGGTGCACTCCAAGGCCGCACTGTTTTTGGCCTTAGAGACCGCCTCCTTCAGGGTCGCCTCCTCGGCTGTGGCCCCTGCAACATTTACGTTGCTCCTGTCATTTTTTGCAACCAAGTATTTCTATATACATTTACATGCGGTATTACATACCCTCCTTGTCCTCGAGCTGCTTCTTGGCACGGCCGAGCTCGTTCTCGGACTGCTCGAGGTTCTCCTTCAAGGCATTGACCTCCGCAGTCAGTGCGGCAGAGGTCAGCAGCGCAACCTGCATTCCCATATTGACATATTTTTATTAGACTCCTGCGTATATCTTTTTAGGTCCTCAGCTCGGCTTTTCTTTCCGAACGCCGAACTGAGCATCAGGGGCTACTGTCTATGCGGTAACATTTTTTATATGTTTTTTAACACATACCTCAAAGCTTGTTAACAGGCTTGTACAGGCTTCTGTCAGCCTGCTCTTGGTGGACTGAACCTTCTGAATCACCGCACTCATAACAGTGCGGTGTTCCTCGTCGATGGAGGCACCGTTAAGCACCTCCAGCAAATTTTTCGGCGCCTCCGGATGGACGGGGGTCGCCGGCGTCGTAGGCTTTCCCTTCTTATGAAGGCGCCGCCTGTCGGACTCTGGAACCGTTGATGGTTCCGGAGCAGTGTCCGGCCTAGGGCCGGACTTAGATCCCTCCGGGGCTTTACCCCCTTCGGGCCTGGAGTCCGGGAGATTGCCTTGCGGCACCTCCAGGACCACCTCCTCCTGGTTTAGTCCCTTTCGGGACCCCACCTCGGTATCGTCCGCATGGAGCGGGGAGGAGGCCGTCGGAAGTGAAGCACTATTCATATCTGACGAATTCAGGGAGCCGCTCGACGAATCGCCAAGCTGAGCTCTGGGCGGACTGCATAATTAAATTCGGCGTCGGAAGCTATCAAATAATAGAGGAGTGCAATAAGTCATTCGGGTAGCCGGACACTTACGATTTTGCGAGGGGCTTGACCCTGGATGGCCATTCCTCCCCGCCGTCTTCGGCATCGGAGGCGTAGTCCGACAGAAGGGTCTTCCCCTTCTTGGACCCTCCGGCTTCCCCAGTTGGGGCGGCCTTTCTTTTCTTTCCTCCCCCCGTTGGAGGGGGAGAGGCTTCTTCTTCTTCCTCCTCCTCCTCGTCTTTGGAGGCGGAGGGTGCGTCGGGGTTGTCGGGCGAATCCGACACCGCCAGGCGCCGGGAACTCTTTCGGGTCCCCGTGGCCTTCTTCTTGGCCTTCTTCTCCGGCACCACGTGGGGTGCCGGAACCAGCAGCCCTATCAATTGGGCGTCCGCTGGGTCTTCTGGTAGGGGAGCCGGACAGATAACCTGCCCGAACTTCTTCAGCCAGTCCTGTCAAAGGTAGGGGACTTTAGATCCCGCGTAGAGTCAAACTATGAAAGACAAAAGTCCCGTAAAGGGTAGAATAGCTTACCTCGTTGGCCTGGCGCCACGAGCTGAATCCGCGATCCTCGGTAGCGGACGCGGGGGCCTCGGCACCCTTGAACACCACCTTCCAAGCATCTTCGTGCATGGTGTCGAAGAGACCGCTCAAGGTTGGGTGCTGTGCCGGATCGAACTCCCACAATTTAAAGGCCCGTTGTTGGCATGGGAGGACCCGGAGGATAAGCATGACCTGGACTACGTTGACGAGCTTGAGGTTCTTGCTCACCAGCTCTTTGATGCAGGTTTGGAGTCCGGTCAGCTCTTCCGAATCTCCCCACGTTAGGCCCATCTCTTTCCAGGAGGTGAGCTGTGTGGGAAAGCCAGATCAGAATTCGAGGGCCGCTTCCCATTTGGGGTCACGTGGCTTGGTGATGTAGAACCACCCCGATTGCCATCCTTTTATTGTCTCCATGAAGGAGCCCTCGAGCCATAGGACGTTGGCCATCCGGCCCACCATGGCACCTCCGCACTCCGCTTGGCGGCCGCTCACCACTTTCGGCTTGACATTAAAAGTCTTCAGCCATAAGACGAAGTGGGGCTGGATGCAGAGGAAGGCCTCACACACGACGATGAACGCCGAGATGTTGAGGATAAAGTTCGAGGCCAGATCGTGGAAGTCCAGGCCGTAGTAGAACATGAGCCCCAGGACGAACGGGTGAAGAGGAAAACCCAGTCCGCGGAGGAAATGGGGAATAAAAACAACCCTCTCATGGGGCCTGGGGGTGGGGATGAGTTGCCCCACATCTGGAAGCCGGTGCGCGATGTCCTCAGACAGGTATCCAGCCTTCCTTAGATTTTTGATTTGCCCCTCCATGACGGAGGAGGCCATCCATCTACCTCCCGCTTCGGACATGATCGGAGAAGGTTGAGGTGGGAAGTGCGGGCTTGGGCGTTGGAGCTCGAGCGCGCAGGGACGAATAAGCAAAGGAGGAATAAGGTGTGAATGGGAAGGGCGGATTCTTATCCCCTTATATGGGAGGCCAAAACTACGAGCCCCCACCGGCCTAATAAAAATCGCTTATCTCCCAAGCGCCGCGGTTAATGGCATGGTTGGGTTACCCACACCCGTATTGATGAGAATCCCGGAATAAGGGGACACGATCTCTGCTTTGACAAGACGTGCCAAGGGAACCGCCTCGCTAAACGCACTGAGGTGGAACAGTAAAATGAATAAAAGCCTGGCCGTGGCGTGATGTCACGCTGCAGAATACGTCAGCAGATTAGATTGGTGCAAATGTTATTCTCTCTATGGTGGCATGTGGAACTTATTTTGCAGAGCCGGACACTATCCTGGTGTTCAACATCTTCTATGAAGTATTCGGAGGAGGAACCCGCCTTGCAATGCCGAAGACAACTTGTGCGCCGGACTCGTCGTCATTGAAGCCTGGTTCAGGGCCTACTGAGGGAGTCCTGGATTAGGGGGTGTCTGGATGGCCGGACTATGACCTTTGGCCGGACTCCCGGACTATGAAGATACAAGATTGAAGACTCTGTCCCGTGTCCGGATGGGACTTTCCTTGGCATGGAAGGCAAGCTTGGCGATACGATATGAAGATATCCTCCCATTGTAACCGACTCTGTGTAACCCTAGCCCTCTCCGGTGTCTATATAAACTGGAGAGTTTTAGTCCGTAGGACGAACAACAATCATACCATAGGCTAGCTTCTAGGGTTTAGCCTCTCTGATCTCGTGGTAGATCCACTCTTGTACTACCCATATCATCAATATTAATCAAGCAGGAGTAGGGTTTTACCTCCATCGAGAGGGCCCGAACCTGGGTAAAAACATCGTGTCCCTTGTCTCCTGTTACCATCCGCCTAGACGCACAGTTCGGGACCCCCTACCCGAGATCCGCCGGTTTTGACACCGACAGTCCTGTTTCTCCCCCATTTCCTTCACAGACTGGGCTTTCCTCTTCACCCATTTGTCCGGGGGCTCATGTTCTACTACGGCATGGATTTCCTCGATTTGGCCCCGAACTTCATCCTCAACATCTCGGCGTTTATCGTCGTGTGTGAGGTCTTCCTCCACATCCAGCCCCACTTCGGCTTATGGCTGAAGACCTTCAATGTCAAGCCGAAGGTCGTGGGCGGCCGACAAGCGGAGTGCGGAGGCACCATGGTGGGCAAGATGGCCAACGTCACATGGCTCGAGGGCCCCTTTGTGGAAACCATCAAAGGGTGGCAATCGGGGTGGTTCTACATCACCGAGCCGCGTGACCCTGAATGGGCAGCGGCCCCCGAGTTCCGATCTGGCATCCCCACGCGGCTCACCTCATGGAAAGAGACTAGCCTGTCATGGGGTAATCCGGAAGAGGCGACCGGACTCCAAACCTGCGTCTAGAACCTCATGGACAAGAAGGTTAAACTCGTTAACGTAGTCCAGGTCATGCTCTTCCGCCGGATCCTCCCGTGTCAACGGCGGGCTTTTAACCTGTGGGAATTCGACCCGGCTCAGCACCAAACTCTGTCCAGGCTCTTCGACACAATGCACGAAGATGCTTGGAAGGTGCTTTTCAAGAGCTCCGAGGTCCACCCTCCCACTACCGAGGATCGCGGATTTTGCGCGAAGCGCCAAGCCAGCGCGGTAAGCTTAGTTTACCCATTACAGGGTATTTGTTTTTCATAGTTTGACTCTATGCGGGATCTAAACTCCCATTCCTTTAACTGGACTGGCAGAAGAAGGCCGGACACATCGACTGTCCGGCTCCTTTGCCCGAAGACCCAGCAGACGCCTGCTTGACGAAGCTGCTGGTCCCGGCACCCCATGTGGTGCCGGAGAAGAAGGCCAAGAAGAAGGCCACGGGAACTCGAAGGAGCACCCGGTGACTGGTGGTGTCAGACTTATCGCCCGATGACACCGAAGCGCACTCCTCCTCTGAAGACGAGGAGGAGGAAGAAGAAGACTCTCCCCCTCCAATGGGGGGAGGAAAGAAAAGGAAGGCCGCCCCAACTAGGGAGGCCAGAGGGTCCAAGAAGGGGAAGACCCTTCTTCCGGACTACGCCACCGACGCCGAAGACGGCAGAGAGGAGTGGCCATCCAGGGCCAAGCACCTGGCGAAATCATAAGTATCCGTTACCAGAATAACTCACGGTATTCCTTTATTGCACAGTGCCTTCTGACGCCGAATATAATCATGCAGTCCGCCCAAGGCTCAGCTCGACGATTCATCGAGTGGCTTCCCGGACTCATCGGATATGAACAGTCTTTCACTCCCGACGGCTTCCTCCCCCCGCCCTACGGACGAAGCCGAGGCGGAGTCCCGAAAAGGGCTGAGCCCGGAGGAGCCGGTCCTGGAGGTGCAGCAAGGCGACCTCCCGGACTCCAGGCCCGAAGGGGATAAAACCCTGGAGGGATCTAAGTCCGGCCCTGGGCCGGACACCGCATCGGAACCTTCAGTGGTTCCGGAGTCCGGCAGGCGGCCCCTTCGCAAGAAGGGCAAGCCTACGACGCCGGCGGCCTCCGTCCAACCGGAGGCGCCGAACGATTTGCTACAGGTGCTTAACGGCGCCTCCTTCAACGAGGAGCACCACACTGTTATGAGTGCGGTGATCGAGAAGGTTCAGTCCGCCAAGAGCGGGCTGACAAAATCCTATGCCATCCTTCTAACAGGCTTTGAGGTATGTATTTTAAAACATGTAAAAATGTTACTGCATAGACAGTAGCCCCTGATGCTCAGTTTGGTGTTCGGAAAGAAAAGCCGGATTGAGGATCTAAAAAGATACACGCAGGAGTCTAACAGAAATATGTCAATATGGGAATGCAGGTTGCGCTGCTGACCTCTGCCGCACTGACTGCGGAGGTCGATGCATTGAAGCAGAGCCTCGAGCGGTCCGAGAACGAGCTCGGCCTTGCCAAGAAGCAGCTCGAGGACAAGGAAGGTAGGTAGTGCCTTATGTAAATATATATAAAAATACCTGGTTGCAAATAATGACAGGACCAACGTGAATGTTACAGGAGCCACAACCGAGGTGGCGACCCTGAAGGAGCGCTGTCCAAGGCCGAAGACAATGCGGCCATGGAGCGCACCGAGCGAGAGAAACAAGAGGCGCGGGTGGTGGAGGTGCGACAAGAGCTCGATGCTCTCGTGAAGAAACACGAGAGTTTAGAGCTTGACTCAAAGACGCGAGAGTCCGAGCTTGCCTCGGCACTTGAAAGCGCCAAGTCTGCCAAGGCCGAAGCCCAAAAAGCCCTCCAAGAGATTGAGGTGATGAAAAAGATAGCGACAGGTAAGGCATTCTTTATGCAAAGCAAGCATGTTGAAGTGAATTACGTGTTACTTACCCGAATTCGGAGCTCTCCAGGAGCATTCACAGATCTGCCCCACAGTGTGTCCGACGCCGCCGCATTCTACCGAGCCGAAGAAGGGAGCTCGACGGAGAAGGTGTTCTGGTCCCAGTATGCTGAGGCCGGACGCCCGGTGCCCTTGAGCGACCAGTTGAAGCAGCTGGTCGAGCTCCATAAGGTGGCCGAACAGGCCATGAAGGGCCTTATAGGTCGGCTGTGGCCTAGGAAAGTCCTTCCTGAGAGCTACTTCAGGCTGGTGAGGCGGCTGGTGGATGCCTGTCCGCGGCTTGAAATCATCAAGCGCTCCGTATGCATCGAAGGCGCCTGTAGGGCTTTTGCCCGTGCTAAAGTGCACTGGGGCAAGCTGGATGCTGAGAAGCTGGTGACAGAAGGGCCACCGGAGGGGAAGGAGCATCGCAGGCCCGAGATGTATTATGAGGGCGTCCTGAAGGATGCCCGTCTTGTGGCGAATGAATGTACCAGGGATGTAATTTTTGAGTAAACTCGTTCGTGTTTATCTTGTGCGCTGAAAACTTGTTCATATGCGCTAAGCAACGCTTTTTGAATTTAAAATATTACCTTCTGTGCGGCCGTTTATTAAATCCGAGAGATGCAAGTCGTCGGCTTCTACCCCCATGCCACGAGTGCTGGGGTGTTCGGGATAAACCTGAGCTCTCTTGTTCCCATTCTTGGGTCCGTCGAGGGAGGCGCTCAGCACAACGAACAAGTCAATCGGACTTATAATGCTTTATCACTCTCACTTTGCCATAGAATTCTACAATTTTAAATTTCGGCGAAGCCCCTAGTATTCGGAAGACCGAGTTTGGGGCGCTATCCACGCCTAGGCTGGACAAAGCCAGCTCCTCGCTCTAAGCGGCATAAGTCTTTATGGACTCGAAAAACCTCGCGAACAGCGACCGGCTCTCGCCCTATCATGACGGTCAGTTTTAGCTTTCTCTACTGAGGTGTTAACCCAGCTAAACTGGGGCACAATCGCAGTAGTTCTCCCAGCGCTACCTTAGCCGATATAGCGGAACGTAAGGTACCAAAACATGGGAGCCGGGCAAACCCAACTATTGACCCAAGACATGATTCGGAGCCGATGCATATAATGCTATAAGTTCGGGGTGCCGCACTCATGAGAGTGTTTGATCTTCTCACACCATATTTTGGGGAACTTAAGCCCCTGGTGTATTGGCCGTGCCAAAGTGTACGGTTGCATAATGTCATAGCTGAACATATGTACATAAAAAAATGAATGCAATAATAGACAAGAGCTATGTATTGTTTATTAGAGGGCTGCTATGAAAGCAGAATGATACAAATAGTGCGATAGGCAAGAGATGGGATTATTTGACATGTCCCCCTCCAGGGGCAAGCTGCGAGACTTTAAGTAAGACAGGTATTTAGCTCGTTATAGAGACCACCTGGACGTTCGATGTGGCTTGCTGTCTCCCTGGCTGTTGCATCGTGTGTTCGGTGATTGTATTGCCGGACAGGTCTTCCGAATGGTGGAGTCCTGAAAGTAAAAAAGAAAAATCACAAAAATCGGGAGCCCCTAGTGCGATTGAGCCGCATTCTGGGCATCCGTGGTTGTGCCCCTCCCCTTATGCCCACGGTATTTCCAGAGCGTAATTATGTACCCGCGGTACTGGTTTCGCAATCTCGCGAGGGCTTGGGTTGGGGCCGCACTGCTATGCTAGCTCGGAACATGCCAGGCGGTCTTGTTGTAGGCTACTCCGGGCGCGCTTAACGGTGTCCGGACGCTTAACATCCGGACTGGAGAATTGCCTTGAGAGGCTACTTTGTACTTCCGCCGTGAGGGCCGCCGTGTGCTCCACTGTTCGGAGAGAGCGTTCGGTGTTTCCATTGACCATAATGACTCCGCGAGGGCCTGGCATCTTGAGCTTGAGATATGCGTAGTGTGGCACCGCATTGAACTTTGCAAATGCGGTTCGTCCGAGCAGGGCGTGATAGCCACGGCGGAACGGGACTATGTCGAAGATTAACTCCTCGCTTCGGAAATTATCCGGGGATCCAAAGACCACTTCGAGTGTAACTGAGCCTGTACAGCTGGCCTCTACACCTGGTATGACTCCTTTAAAGGTCGTCTTTGTGGGTTTAATCCTTGAGGGATCTATGCCCATTTTCCGCACTATATCCTGATAAAGCAGGTTCATGCTGCTGCCTCCGTCCATGAGGACTCTAGTGAGGTGAAATCCGTCAATGATTGGGTCTAGGACCATTGCGGCGAATCCGCCGTGACGAATGCTAGTGGGGTGGTCCCTTCGGTCAAAAGTGATCGGGCAGGAGGACCATGGGTTGAACTCTAGGGCGACTGGCTCCAACACATATACGCCCTGAGCGCACGCTTCCGTTCCCTTTTGGGGATGTGGGTTGCATATATCATGTTCACTGTCCGCACTTGTGGGGGAAAGCCATTCCGTCCTTTGTTGTTCGGCGGCCGGGGCTCCTCCTCGTCATCGCTATGCCCCTTGTCTCTGTTTTCGGCACTTAACTTGCCTTCCTGATTGAACACCCATCAATCCCTGTTGGTGTGATTGGCTGGTTGTTCGGGGGTGCCGTGTATCTGGCACGAGCGATCGAGTATCCGGTCTAAACGGGACGGGCCTAGAGTATTTCTTTTGAATGGCTTTTTCCGTTGACTCGGTTTAGAGCCTCTGAATCCGGCATTAACTGCCGTATCCCTAGTGTTGTCGCCGTTAATGCGGCGTTTGTGCTTGTTGTGACGCGAGCTGCCTTTGTTTTCCTTGGTATCCGAATTACCAGGGCTCTTGGTCATGTTATTGCTACGAGCTAGCCAGCTGTCTTCTCCCGCGCAAAAGCGGGTCATGAGTGTCGTGAGGGCTGCCAGAGATTTCGGCTTTACCTGTCCAAGGTGCCGGGCAAGCCATTCGTCTCAGATGTTATGCTTGAAGCCTGCGAGGGCCTCTGCGTCCGGACAGTCGACTATTTAATTTTTCTTGGTTATGAACCATGTCCAGAATTTTCTGGCCGATTCCTCTGGCTGTTGGATTATGTGGCTTAAGTCATCGGTGTCTGGTGGTCGCACATAGGGCCCTGGAAATTGTCAAGGAATGCGGATTCCAGGTCCTCCCAGCAACCAATTGACGCTGCTGGCAAGCTGTTAAGACAATGCCGAGCCGGTCCTTTAAGCTTGAGTGGGAGGTATTTGATAGTGTGTCACCACCACGGGCCATGTGGATATGAAGGAGATAATCCTCGATCCATACCGCAGGATCTGTTGTGCCATCGTATGATTTGATGTTTATGGTTTTAAAACCCTCGGGGATTTGATGGTCCATTACTTCATCTGTGAAGCATAGTGGGTGTGCGGCGCCTCTGTACTGGGCTATATCATGACGTAGCTCGGATGAGCTTTGTCTGTTGTGTTCGGCCTGGCCGTATTTGCCATATCCGGCATGACGGTTATCGTCACGTGACGTGGGGCGCCCACGCGATCCGTAGATCAATCTTATTTGCCTTGCCTTGTCCTCCAATATGTCTCGCAGGTCTGGCGCGTTTCCCCATGCCTTGGTATTTTTTGAGCGGCGCCGGGGTGTGGCTTGAGTTGAGGGCCGAAAGGCCTCTCTGTCGCGGCCATAGGGTGGCCGATCGCCCGCATCATACACTGGTGATGTAGGTTTAGTTGCTTCCTCCTCTAGTTGGGGTAGCAGCCTGCGCTTTGGGTAGCTCTTGGAGGGGCGTTCAAGTTTGTACTCTTCGGCAGCGAGGACTTCCGTCCATCTGTCGGCTAGCAAGTCTTGGTCAGCTCTATGCTACTGCTGTTTTCTCTTGAGGCTACTTGCCGTGGCCATGAGCCTGCGTTTGAAACGCTCTTGTTCGACGGGGTCCTCAGGCACGACAAATTCGTCGTCGTCGAGGCTTGCTTCGTCTTCGGAGGGAGGCATGTAACTATCGTCCTCGACCTCTCTATCTCCCGCTCTCTCATGAGGGCTGGCTTCTCCATCCTCCTGCGTTGAATCTTGCTGGAGGGGGTTGTCTTTGGCACTGTCCGGGGTGTTATTGTCTCCAGTGCCGGACTCGCCGTTTTTGCTTTGGCAAGATTTAAGCGGCGCCGCTAACACCGGCGCTTAGGCTGTTTCTTGGAGGGGTCATCCTCCGTTGTTCCATCGCCATCCCCTTCTTTTGGGGTGTCCACCATGTATATGTCATATGACGAGGTGGCTTTCCAGTGCCCTATAGGCGCTGGTTCTTGGTCGTCTCCTTCATCGGCATCCATACCGTCGATGTCTTCGGAGTCGAAGTCGAGCATGTCGGTTAAATATTCGACAGTGGCTACGAAGTGGGTGGTGGGTGGGTTTCGAATTTCTTCGTCGTCCACATCCCAACCTTGCTGACCATAGTCCGGCCAGGGCTCTCCTGATAAAGAGAGAGACTTTAGTGAATTCATGATGTCGCCAAAGGGCGAGTGTTGAAAGATGTCCGCGATGGTGAACTCCATGATCGGAGCCCAATTGGGTTCGATCGGGAGGGGTGCGGAATATTCGGAGTCCGGAAAGGAGTCCGGCACCTTGGAGTCACAAGCTCCACGAAGGACAAGATTGGTGTTCGGCTCGATCACCATAGAGATTGCAGCCCTCGAGGCGGCGTCTAGCCACCTGTCCTCGACCGGCACAGTCGGCTCCGAGCTAAGGGTCGGAGCGGACACCTGAGCGGCGCTTTGGGCACTGTCCGGCGGTAGAGCTAGATCATGCCCATCGTGACAGTGCGACGCGCTCGGCTGTGGCTCGAATCCATCGAAGATCAAGTCTCCGCGGATGTTAGTCGTGTAGTTTAAACTTCCAAATCTGACCTGATGGCCAGGGGCGTAGCTTTCGATCTGCTCCAGATGGCCAAGTGAATTGGCCTGCAATGCAAAGCCGCCGAATATGAAGATCTGTCTGGGGAGAAAAGTCTCACCCTGGACCGTGTCGTGGTTGATGATCGAAGAAGCCATCGGGCCTAAAGGTGACGACACAGAGGAACTCTCAATGAAAGCACCAATGTCGGTGTCAAAACTGGTGGATCTTGGGTAGGGGGTCCCGAACTGTGCGTCTAGGCGGATGGTACCAGGAGACAAGGGACATGATGTTGTTACCCAGGTTCGGGCCCTCTCGATGGAGGTAAAACCCTACTCCTGCTTGATTAATATTGATGATATGGGTAGTACAAGAGTTGATCTACCACGAGATCAGAGAGGCTAAACCCTAGAAGCTAGCCTATGGTATGATTGTTGTTCGTCCTACGGACTAAACCTCTCCGATTTATATAGACACCGGAGAGGGCTAGGGTTACACAGAGTCGGTTACAATGGGAGGAGATCTACATATCGTATAGCCAAGCTTGCCTTCCACGCCAGGGAAAGTTCTATCCGGACACGGGACGAAGTCTTCAATCTTGTATCTTCATAGTCCAGGAGTCCGGCCAAAGGTCATAGTCCGGCCATCCGGACACCCCCTAATCCAGGACTCCCTCAGTTGGCGTTCTCTTCTTCAAGTTTGCCGACTGAGGCCAGCTTCTCTTCCGCAAGCTTCGTTTTATCCAAAGCAGCCTTCTGCGCCTCGGCAAGTTCCTGGTCCTTCTTGTTCAGAGCCACCTTCGTTTTTTCTGCAAAATGACAAGGAGGTCAGAATCAATAATGGGCAGAAGGATAAAAACAATCATCAAGTTCTCACCAATCATACCTGTTGCCTCATCCTTCGCCTTCTGAAAGTTCTTCTGAACAAGTTTCAATGGGGATTTTCCACATGTAAAATCATCATTGGCTGGAGGAAACACGTGTCGGCTCACCGTTGGGACAGATGTCATCCACTCATTGGACCGAAGGCGCCTATGATACGTCGACATGTGGCACGGCCCAACAGAGGCCAATTCCGGTGAAAAGACCGACCCATTTGACTTGGTCAAAAGGTGGCGGGCCGGCCCAAGGAAAGTTGGTTAATGGCCTGTTCGCATATAGCCCATTTACAACCCGCTAACCCAGGGCCCGTTACGACCTATCCGAATTAGGCCCAATAGCATCATCTGGGCTGTCTAATATGATTCCAGCCCATTTGAAGTTCCGGCCCATGTATGGCCCATGACGTCTTTCGGCCCATAAGAGGCCCTTTGTAACTCTTGGCCCACTAAAAGCCCGTGGTGAAACTGGTTCGTAATCAACAATGTATCACTTTATACCCATTAACAACCCAATAATCCACTGGTCTATTTGCAACCCATGTTATCTTTCGGCCTTCTCAGGGCCCATTTATACTTGGGCTCATTTCCAGCATTCGATTACTTATGGCCAGTTACTGTCATTTTCTGCTTGTGGGCCAAATTCAGCCCTTGGTTACAGTCAGCCCATTTGTGGCCCATTAATAAGTTGCGCTGTTTTCATAGCGTCATCAAATACGGCCTATTAATGACGACCCGTTATGGTCGGCCCATGAACAAACGATTCCAACTCTAGCCCGTTTATGGCTATAATGCGGTCTGTTAGTGGCCCATGTCTGGCCAATCGATCATACGGCCCGTATAAGGCCCATTGATGATACGACCCATAGAAGGCCCATTGTTTCTATGGCCTGTAGGAGGCCCAGTGTCACTATAGTAAATATGTAGCCCATGGTTATTGTGGCTTAGTTTTAAAAATAGGTTATTGCGGCCACTAGCAAACCGCGGAAAAAGAACTGCACTGATTACAAGCAAAAAAATAAACAAGACAACAAGGAAATAAATAAGCAAGCAACTTATGCTAGGCTATCACGGCTATTACACATATTACATCCACTGGGCATCAAAGTTCGCCAGTAGTGCAAATAAACGCGCCGACAAAAGAATATACAAAACTGAGAGCACTTTAGAAGGCACTAGGCCTGGCCAGGTCGCCCCCCTAAACAGCCGAAGAAGCTGATCGGACCTCAGTTGTGTCAACGATAGATGCTTCACCCCTAGCTGTATGGCATGATAATGCACAAGGCAATCCTCTGACATCTTCATTACATCTTTGACTTCAAGTCGGAGCTGAGCTGAAGCAAGCCTTTCCGCTTTAGGTTGAGACTGAAGAAGTCGAACTGATTGAGGCAGCGATTGCACAGAGCTTGTCTCACACCTGCTGGTGAGTAGCTTCAACTCACTGTCTTCATCAAGACATGACCTTGGGGTCATCTCGGTGTCCTCAAGATGGTTTGGCTCACTATCTTCCCTAAAGTTCTACCTGGCATAAGAGATACGACTCTGAAAGAGAAACAAGAAGACACATAACAGGTTTCACAATTATATAAGCAAATAAATGGATCTATTCTGCACAAGGAACGTGTTTTTACAACTACAATTTGAAACTGGTAGTTGTTGCAAACATCCAATCAGATGTAAATAGCAAAGTAAACAGCAGTGGAGGAAATTATGCCTATCCAAATCTATACTAGAACAAAGTTTGAAGGCTTTTGAGAAGGATGAACTTACATTACATGTTAACACGGGCTGGACAAAGCCCTTCTCCATGTTGATGGAAGGATAATTAAATAAATTCCCCAAAGAAAATTCTTTATAAGCGTTGCCATTATTCTACATTTTGCAAAGAGTAAATATAGATCAAATAATATTGTAAGAAACAGAGGATAATGAAGCTCAGGTGCAGACTGATGATACATAATCAAATAGCAATTAATTATGTATAGCATTACAAGGCAAAAGGGAGAGAGGTATTGACAAGAGCAATGCAGAACCCAGTATTGTTGTGAGATCGTATGATCCTTTGAGCAAGGAGATTCATCTAAAATTAGTTTTCATACAAGAGAGAAGGTAAAGCACATCCAGAAATTTAGGAGTTCAAATATTGAATTGATATCATAGACAGTACCTAACGCTGGGCTCTCAGCAGTTCTAATAGGGGTTTGGCCACTGGAGTAGGGGTAAAGTGTGGTACCGTTGGGCCTATGTTTTCTGTGGTTGCTGATCTATCTGATTTAACATGTATCACTACCTTTTCCAAATACCTAGCTTGTACTCCATGAGGATCTGCACTCACCCTCTTCCTTTTGGACATCTATTATGAAAGAACAACATTTGACTAGAAAAACATAGTATGACAACACATGGAATAGGTACAGAAAATGGATAGTTATGGCATATACTCATATATGATGCTTAAACTAAGCAGATGGTGTAACAAAGTAGAAGTAATGCAAGAGGTCAGATGCAAAATATGTGCGACCAATACAACCTTGCCAAGTTAGAGCAAGCACCTTGATGGGTGAATAAGATAGGCCATCCTCCACCATGCCAAGTTTGTTAGCTAGTGGATTTTTCCGCAATATTCCTCTCGTGCGCCCATTATCATATTCATTTTGATAATGTTCAATATCTGACATGCATGAAAACATAAAAACAAGTGAGATTATCTTTGTAATGCAGAAGTGATTCTAATCCAATACCGCCTCCATGTAAACCCCTTTGTGCTATCTCTGCAATTATTTTAAGAGATGCCATGCATGTTGTAATTTGGTGTGTGCATTAATATAATGTGGCCTACTACTCAAAATATGAGAGCTCCAGAAGTGATGACACTTCACAGATGACAGCTTCAACATATAGTAAAGAAGAACAAGTCGACCTGACCTGACAGATTCAAAATATACTAAGGGAGAACAACTCGACCTGACCACTCGACCGCAAGAGAAGAGGATCATCTTAAAGAAGAGCAGAAGAGCAAGAAGATTGAAGATATTAAAATTCTTTCAATACAATGTCGGTTGGCCACCCATGATGAACCAGAGCACACAGAGAAATACTATTCTTTCCGGTCTCTCCATATGTGGCTCACATGCATTTCGAAACTAAAGTAGGAACATTTAGCTGACCAATTAAACATCCCTCAGTTTTACTAATATCAGAATAATATCAGATATGAATTTGTACAACTAAGCTTGTTTAGCTCGATGGGTGGAGCAGTGCTATTACGACACGAACCATGTAGGCTGATCGTGGTCATCATAAAATGGGGAAACCGTAAGCATGATGAGTATAGTGTTGACCGTGGCAGTGTGATGGCAGATCTGAAGCTGCAAACCGCGCAAAGGGTAGTTAGCAACCGATGTTTGCTTTGAAATAACTAAGATTTGGTATGGACAAGAAAGTACAGTCAACAAGTAACAAAGAAATGCAATTCTGCTATCTCTCTATATGTCGCGACATGCATTTGGAAACTCAAGTGGGACCTTTAGCTAACCAATTAAAATATGTCTGTTAACTAATATTAGTATCATATCATAATCATATTTGAACAACTAAGCTTTAGAATTTTGAGTGTTGTGTTGTTTAGCTTGAAGGGTGGAGTAATGCTGGTACGACAGAAAGCACCTACGCAGATCATAGTAGAGTAGATAAAAGGGGAAAATCCTAAGCATCAAGAGTAAAATCAAGAAAGTGGAACTAGCTGGACCAGTGGGTGGCGCACATGCTTTCCGAAACGAATATAGGAACATTAGGTGACCAATTAAACATTCTCTGTTTTAGTGATATGAGCGTAATATCAGATTCGTATTTCAACACGTAAGCTTTGGGTTGAGGTCTTGAGGAGCAGTGCTAGCACGACACGAAGCACCTACGGTGATGGTAGTGAATATAAAGGGTGCTGATGTCTACTACGCAACCTTCTCCTTGTAGACGTTGTTGGGCCTCCAAGTGCAGAGGTTTGTAGGACAGTAGCAAATTACCCTCAAGTGGATGACCTAAGGTTTATCAATCTGTGGGAGGCGTAGGATGAAGATGGTCTCTCTCAAGCAACCCTGCAACCAAATAACAAAGAGTCTCTTGTGTCCCCAACACACCCAATAAAATGGTGAATTGTATAGGTGCACTAGTTAGGCGAAGAGATGGTGATACAAGTGGAATATGGATGATAGATATAGGTTTTTGTAATCTGAAAATATAAAAACAGCAAGGTAACAAGTGGTAAAAGTGAGCGTAAACGGTATTGCAATGCTAGGAAACAAGGCCTAAGGTTCATACTTTCACTAGTGCAAGTTCTCTCAACAATAATAACATAACTGGATCATATAACTATCCCTCAACATGCAACAAAGAGTCACTCCAAAGTCACTAATAGCGGAGAAGAAACGAAGAGATTATTGTAGGGTACGAAACCACCTCAAAGTTATCCTTTCTGATCGATCTATTCAAGAGTTCGTAGTAAAATAGCATGAAGCTATTCTTTCCGTTCGATCTATCATAGAGTTCGTACTAGAATAACACCTTAAGACACAAATCAACCAAAACCCTAATGTCACCTAGATACTCCAATGTCACCTCAAGTATCTGTGGGCATGATTATATGACAAGCATCACACAATCTTAGATTCATCTATTCAACCAACACAAAGTACTTCAAAGAGTGCCCCAAAGTTTCTACCGGAGAGTCAAGATGAAAACGTGTGCCAACCCCTATGCATAAGTTCATTGAACCCGCAAGTTGATCACCAAAACATACATTAAGTAGATCACGTGAATATCCCATTGTCACCACAGATAAGCACGACAAGACATACATCAAGTGTTCTCAAATCCTTAAAGACTCAATCTGACAAGACAACTTCAAGGAGAAAACACAATTCATCACAAGAGAGTAGAGGGGGAGAAACATCATAAGATACAACTATAATAGCAAAGCTCGCGATACATCAAGATCGTATCACCTCAAGAACACGAGAGAGAGAGAGAGAGAGAGAGAGAGAGAGAGAGAGATCAAACACATAGCTACTGGTACATACCCTCAGCCCCGAGGGTGAACTACCCCCTCCTCATCATGAAGAGCGCCGGGATGATGAAGATGGCCACCGGTGAGGGATCCCCCCTCCAGCAGGGTGCTAGAATAGGGTCCCAATTGGTTTTTGGTGGCTACAGAGGCTTGCGGCGGCAAAACTCCTGATCTATTGTGTTCCCTCGATGTTTTTAGGGTATATGGATATATATAGGCAAAAGAAGTCGGTCAGGGGAGCCACGAGGGGCCCATGAGGGTGGGGGGCGTGCCCAGGGGGGTAGGGCGCGCCTCCCTACCTTGTGGCTTCCTTGTTGCTTCCCTAATGTCTACTCCAAGTCTCCAGGATTGCTTCCGTTCCAAAAATAACTCTCCCAAAGGTTTCATTTCGCATGAACTCCGTTTGATATTCCTTTTCTGCAGAACACTGAAATAAGCAAAAGACAACAATCTGGGCTGGGCCTCCGGTTAATAGGTTAGTCCCAAAAATGATATAAAAGTGTTTAGTAAAGGCCATAAACATCCAAAACAGGTAATATAATAGCATGGAACAATAAAAAATTATAGATACGTTGGAGACGTATCAGGGGCAAACCATAAGCTTT
Source organism: Triticum aestivum (assembly GCF_018294505.1). Lineage (NCBI taxonomy): Eukaryota > Viridiplantae > Streptophyta > Magnoliopsida > Poales > Poaceae > Triticum > Triticum aestivum. Next base: position 533,942,450 of record NC_057798.1, read on the forward strand.
ACGAGTATAGTGCCATGCCATGGCGGATCTGAAGGTGCAAACCAGACAAAGCTACTTCGCAACCAATGTTTGCTTTCAACTAGCCACTACGATTTGGTATAGACAAGGAAAGTACAATAAAAAATTTACAATCTATTTTCCGGGTGAGATCAATAACTTAAGCACATATGGAAGGGTACCACCTCTCTTGCGACGCCATGTAGGCCTCTGCTGATATGTTGAGGATGTTGCGGGTGCAATGGTTGTCAGCAGCGGGGAAGAAGACTTTAGACGGCAGACGACTGGGTCGGGGGATAAATCCTATTGCCGTGGACGAGGCAGTCGTAGGAGCGGCAATGGCAAGGTGGACGACGTCGCTGATGAAGCGACAGGATGCAATGAAAGGATCCTGGTCCAGCGCCGTGGATGAGAGACGTCCATCTCTTGCAGTGGACGATGGGGTAGGGGTAGTGGCTCCTGCAAGGTGGAGGATGGGGTGGCGGACAGAGGAGGCTGGCCGTAGTGGGGAGGTTGTCGTGGCGCCAGCGTTGTATGAATGGGGAAATGGAGGGGAGTGGTGGGGATCTCAAACTTTGGGACGCGCTTCTCTGAAATGTGGGAAAGTTACGAACTTATCCCCCGTTTAAAATATTTGCCGGTAACTATTTCAGGTGAGGAGAGGGTGTTTTGCCGCCCACGGTTGGCGCCCATGGTGTATGAACGGGGCTGACAGGTAGGGCGGTTGTGTCACGTCTGCGGGAAGTTACACATGTACTACTATTTAAAATATTAGCTTACATCAATTTCGGACGATAAGAGTTTGTTTTGCTGCCCACCGTGTAGGAATTGGGAAATGGAGGGAGAGACACATGTCTTTCGGATGAGCTTGAATCAAATGTATTTTGCTAACCACGTTTGGCGCCCACCGTGTCTAAATGGGCTCAGAGGCCGTCGTGTCATGTATGATTGAAGTTACTAGTCTACCCCTATCGACAGCAGTGTAAATCCTATCGATAAGGATGTCAAGTGTCAGGGGTAGACAGTAATTTCCATCTCGCAAACACTTGGTTCGGGCAGCCCACAAATTATAGTGGGTGTTTAGCCACTTCGTTCAAAACTTGGGAGAATTAGCATTCACGTTTTCCCTGGGCCCTGGCAAACTAAATTCAAATCTAATTTGTATTCAATTACGAATATCCACAGATACTTCTACGTTTGTTTAGTTATTTCTTCAAAACCACAACAAAGATTTATTCCACCTTTATATATGATTATGATTTAGAAATGACGTGATCTTCGAATTCAGTAGGTTGGATAAACTTTGAGTCAAACAGTTATTTCATCCAATACAATATGCTCTGACGAAAAACAGTTCACCTTATGTCAATCATACAAGTACTGATGATTACCTCGCCTAAAAAATTCGGATCATTTCAACACATGGACAACATAGGGGGTCTTACAACATAATCCATTCAGAGACATGACACAACATGCAAGTACAATAATCTAATGACAATTTCAACTGGTATCTAAAGAAGAACTGGGATTACCCTGGGCTTCAGATAGCAGAAACAGCAGGACCTCCTCCATCTTCAAATGCAACATTCTTACTTCCTCCAATTCTTGGGTTGCTTGCATAATGCCTGCCACTAATTCCATAATTTCCAGCCTCAAGATAAAGATTACCTCATTCATTGCAGCCACACCATCTCTTTCTGCCTCTAGTAGAGCCTCAAGAACTATAATATTTGTGCTCAGACTGCTCTCCGGCGGTGTTGCCTCTGAACTGCTACCATCTGGTAACATGGATGGCACACTGCTTCCACAAATAGATTCTGGGGTTATACATTGTGTCCTAGTGTGAACGACATCCTGAAAGGTTTCCGCTGGACATAAGTAAGAGATAGTTATCACATGATCCAGGCAGTAAGCTTACATGGTAAACGACATACGAATTATTTCCGATCATGGCAATTTATATTTAAATGGTTCGAAGCAGCATCAGACAAAAATGAATTAAAATGGTAAGATGAAACTAGGGATGTAAGTGGCAAATAAACGACATCTGCCAGTCCCATCTAGTTAGTTTTTGCTAGCTCCATAGTTCATTTTCCTCAAAATACAAAAACTCTTTAGAACTATCATACCACTAGTGGACTTTAATCGGGATTAAACGGGACCCAGTTAACATCCCTAGTTTAAAGGGAGTGTACCACCACTATATTTAAGTTGACAAGGAATCTAAGCAGTTGAAATAATCCGAGAAATCACTTAACAATGTGGCCTCATATAAACTACGAAGACAGTCTTGTGATGAATTTCAGAGGAAAAGTTAAGGACTCAAATGAACTAGGCATGCATTTCTTTACGATAGTACAGTAGGCACTGCTGACATATTGGCCAACTCAGGTATAGCGTAACAACTAACAAACAAGCATTCGAATCAAGAAATACAGCAAAGCAGACAATTGAACTATTTGTAATTCTGTAGGATTATAGGTTGAGGGCACAAGCCAAGAAAGCAAGCCACTAGCATTACATTTCACATGTACTAAAACACACTGGCTTACCATATGTTGTGAAGCCTCGCTGCTGTTGCAATGTTCTTTGAAGATATCGTCAGCATCCCATGGTTGCAAATCTAGTTGTTGTAGTTTATTCTGCACCCTCTATTTAGGTAAAATTAATTTTAATCGCATGCACTGGTCTGAATTGATCATCAATGGTTCATCTAAACTAATGAAAGAAGGGTGTGTGCATACACAACAATATATCTGCTTCCCTCTATTTTTATGCTTGTTCGAGGTGCCAGCCCCAAAAGAACAAATATTTTGCTTGATGGGGTTGGCAGCTCCATAATTAATAGAAGCATCAAATTAGTCATGCAACTTGGGAAGATCAAGAACACACAAACAAGTAATGAACAGAGGCTCGGAGCAGTGATGTAATAGCTAGCATCAGAAAATGTAGGGTAAAATGAACAAAAAGCTGTGGAACCACATGCTAGTTTGCTGATGTGTAACTAATCATAGAGAACATTAAGCAGTCTGATGGAACCAACAGGTGGCATCAGAACAACACCATTATCATAAATATAGCATGCAAGAAGTAAAATAGTAGGTAGTGATATCTAGGAAGTACAGTAATACTTAGGACAAAACTAAATCATATTAACTATATGTGCATTGGTATGTAATTTAGCACATGTAACATGTTCACTGTCAGAAGTATGGCCCTATAGGTGCAAGCAGAATAACGCGTCTCATGAAATATTGAATGATGCCCTGAAGAAATTCAAAGGTGCGGTCCTTATGCTAAGAAAGTGAATGCAGGTGCCGACCGTTGGATAATAGTACCCTATTCTCGGCGGCGTATGGGTATCATTGTCATACTTGATAGCTAAGGATCGTCGATGGTGCTTGTGTTGCAGTTGAGTTTGGGCCGGCTGTCGCCATCGCTGAAGCGGCTCCGGTGCTATGGTTGCGGCGCCTGTTGACATACAAGAAATCCCATCTGTGGTAAGTGAACAGTTGCACGATAAAGAGAAAACTAAAGGAGTACAAATCAAAATAACCTGATGATGTTGCGGCGTCGGTAAAGCAGGGCCAGTGGAGTTGAATATGGCATCCATGGAGCGGGTCCGGTGCAGTGGACGAAGGCTTCGGCGGGCGCGTTGTATAGTGCTTTCGGTGAGGCGGATCTGTTGCGGCGAACGAGGGCTTGTAGAAGGGCCAGCGATGGGGCGGACGAGGGAGTCAGTGGACGGCCTACACTGTGGTGGACGAGGGCGCTGGTTAAGCAGATCCGGTGCGGTGGACCATGATGGCGGTCAAGGAGATCTAGAGTAGTGGACAAGCTAGTCGCTGAAGTGACTCGTGGTGAGTTGGCAGTTGGGGGTTCCAAGGTGCGGAAGGTAGATCCGTCGGGGTGTGAGGTCCACCGCTGCGGAGGAGGACTAGATTCGGCGTCTTGTCGTGGTTGGGGGGGGGTCGGGGAGGGGAAGGGGAGGGGCTCTGGGGAAGAATGTTGGGGGCAAAGAGGGGAAAACAATGGAGTTACCAAAGCAGCCATTTTCCGTTCATGTGGCAGGGGTAAAACAGGAATATCAAAAGGCTAAACTTTCGGGCGCGAGATATTTCGATGTGAGCGGGAAGTTTGAAAGCTTTTGGCGCCTGAAATTATATTCTGCTCTTGTACGACCGACTATGATATCATGGCCGAGAATTTGTTTGTTTTGCACGCAAAAAAAGTGCAAGTTTTGAAAATCAATGTCTCCAACACGAAACTTAGATTGTCCATTCAATTCAAATATGGATCATTGAGCTAGTACAAGCAAATACCATCATACAGTCCAATTCAAATGAAATTCTAAATGTGTTTATCCTAAATATGATGACAAAAGCAAAAATGTGTATGCATATGAATAAAGTGGATGATTATAAAGTTTGAACATGCCCGTATGTGTATATCTCTAGGTTTGATATATGAATTTGAAATCACGAAATCCCGTCTTAAAAAATATACCTCCGTTTAAATGGATTACAAAAGCTAATGATGGAGTCGAATTCCAAAATTCGAATCTTAGGTTTGTAATTCTGGTACATCAAGGTATATCATCCATGTTCAAAAGTAACGTTATCTCATAGTGCAAACTATGAAACAAATTGATCAACCATGAGTGCACACACTATTGACCATGTATATCTCAATTATGCTAAAGTCCCTCAAGTATAGACACCTCACTCTTTATCTGAAGCCAACCCCCCCTCGTCGCCCCCCACACAGAAGTCGTTCTCTCCCCCAAACACCAACACACGAGCACATTAACACCCCTCTCTCTTATAAAGTCCGGACCCCAATATAGGTCTCTGTCACTTTGTCTCTCGAGCATGCACACATCTCTTCCCCCACTCTCTAGGTCTCCCGGCATCTCTCTTTCCCAAACACACACACTATGTAGAGTTTATCTTTCCCATACACACAAAACGTCGCCCCCAAACATCTATCTCCCTAGTTATGTGGTTCTCGCACACTCACCTCACACACCACCCCCACTGCAAACAAGCACACTTTGTCTCCTTGTGCACCACTCTCCTCTTTCTATCTCTCCCACATGCGGACCCGCCCCAGCTCCCTCCCTGTATACATATATGTCATGACTCTTTCCATAGCTCCCTAATGTATCATCGTTCTCGATCTCACACATTGTTCTCTACACCATCTATTCTACATCTCTCATGAAGTCCCTATCACACACACGATGACTCGCTTCCCTTGTGTCTCCATACATAGGCCAATTTCGAACAACATCAACATTGTCTCCCTATCTATACGCCATTTATGGACACAAACGACCCCTCTCTCGCCCCCTCCATTCCTCTCTCTCTCCCTCCGTCGCTAGCTCTCTCTCTCTCTCTCACTCTCTCTCGCTCTCACACCCCTCTCCCACACACACACTCGATGTCTCTTCCAAATAGTCTGCTCCCCCTGCCCGCACCCATGCTATCCCGCTATTACACATGTCACACCATTCCCCTTCCCTTATACTAGGATTATATCATTAGTGGTTTCTCTACTCCACATACACACACCCCCTCTCACACACAAACTGTCAGGACCCCGACTCAATGCCACATTGATCTAGCATGTAACACCTCATATCACTTTGCGGCCTCACGCACGGTATTCCCACGGGTGTCGCCTTACCTTTGCCCGGGACCGTTTGCGCCTTTTGGCACACGTATATGACAGTGTCGCTAGCATCCATATGATAAGGAGCCCGGGCTGACATGGCTAGTCGTAAACCCAAAGTGGCACAAACTTACAGGGACAGGCATCCATGACCCAGCATCGAACGTGTCGGTCATCAGCGGGTGAACCCAGGCTGTAGCACTGGGCTAGCAGGACTCCGGTGAACCGGGCTGTAGCGGGCTAACAGGACTCCGGTATTCATCGCGTGACATTTCCCCGAAGGGACAGACACAGGAACGAAGAAGGACACATGCCGGCCAGCCTAAGTGTTCCGGAGCAGTAGCAAGCTACCATGGCTCAGTGGAAACACTAGGAGACATTTCCCGGTAAGGGAGGCTACTAAAGATAAACAACTAGATGGTCAGATCCCACACATACCAAGCATTTCAATAACATACACACAATATGCTCGATATGTGCAAATACAACATGGCATCACAACATGACTCTACGACTCAAGTATTTTAATCAATAGGCTCCGAGGAGCGAGATATTACAAACATGGGTCTCACGACCCAACAATCAGAGCATACAAGTCAAAGCACAAGCGGAAGCTATCATGTCTGAGTACATACATCTATAAATGAAAAAGGCTGAGAAGCCTGACTATCTATCAGATCCTGCCGAGGGCACAAGATCGTAGCTGAGGTATCAAGCTAAACGTCGAAGTCCAAGCGGAACTACTAGTGAGACTGAATTCTCTCTGCAAAAACATAAAATAGGCAAACGTGAGTACAAATGTATCCAGCAAGACTTACATCAGAGCTAACTACATATGCATCATTATCAACAAAGGGGTGGTGGGGTTTAACTACAGCAAGCCAGCTTTGACTCGGTGGCTATCCTGAACTACGACTGCAAGTAACTCTTTTGAGGTGGCGCACACGAGTCCACATATTCACCATATCAATACACCACTATGGATCCGCTCCCGTCTCCCTACGAGAACGCCATCCATAGCACTCACACTTATCTTGCGTATTTTAGAGTATCCACTTTCACTTGTCTATGAACTGATATAAGCAACCCAGAAGTCCTTTACCGCGGACACGGCTATTCGAATAGATGATGTTAACCCTGCAGGGGTGTACTTCTTCATACATGTTTCCACCACTTAGCGTTTGCACACGACATGTGCTCGGCAGACTTCAAGCGAAAGCCGACGTGGGTGTAGACCACGACCTACCTAAACACTCAAGTCTCTAGTCCAGGTTTATCGCCTATTCGGGTTCCATCCATGAGGAGATCCGGCCGGAGTTTCGCTCACAGCCCCAAACGATGTGAACAGGGTTCCCGAGATACCAAACGGGCATCCGGTACACCGTGCCACGTACCTACCGCATCACAGCCCACCCCTACGGTCAGCGCTGTCCACGGCCTCCAGTAAGCTACAAACACCAGAAACTACTTGCAACTCCTGGACAGAGGACTAGGGTGAATAAGAAGTCGAGCGGGGTCATATTTCAGGGCCCAATGTATGGTAGTAGCTGAATCATGGATCACAAACACAGAACTCAGTTCCTGAGGGCGGCTGCAATGAGACAACCCACCATGTACTCCTACATGGCCTCTCACCGCTACCTTTACCAAATCGTGTTCACACACTTAGCTCACACACAGTAGGACATGTTCACACGCCTCTGATTCATCCCCGATGAATCAGACCTGACTCAACTCTAAGCAGTAGCAGGCATGACAAACAAGAATGAATGAGTAGGCACAACAGGGCTCAAACAACTCCTACTCATACTAGTGGGTTTCATCTATTTACTGTGGAATGACAGGTCATGCAAAGGATAAAGGGGTTCAGCTACCGCAGCAAGTAACAGATGAATCGTTGTTGTCCTAATGCAGTAAAAGAGAGCAGGAGCGAGAGAGTAGGATTGTATCGGAATGAACAAGGGGGTTTTGCTTGCCTGGCACTTCTGAAGATAACATTGAGTCTTCATCAGTGTCAACGATCACATCCTCGGAACATCGTCTATCGAGAGGGGACAATTACCGGCAACATAGAAGGGAACACAATCAATACAATGCACAATATGATGCATGATCATGACATGGCAAAATGAATGTGTTTTGGGCTAATGCAACTAGCAACAGATTAAATGAAGTTGGTTTGAATACAAGATTCAAATTCAAACTCCACATGTGATTATTCAAATGCCATTTAATTGATTTGTGCTAAACAGCAGCTATAAGTTGTTCTAACATGCATGAAAATGGTGCAGATGGATTCCTTGAATTTTTCTGATAATTTTTCATATATAATTTATTTCATTTGGAGATACGGTTGAATTTCTATGATTTTTAGAAGTTTAGGACATTTTCTGAAAATAATAAATCATTTAAGAATTATTTAAATTCCAGAAAACATTTACTGCGTCAGCAGTGCGTCACCGTGACGTCAGCAGGTCAACAGACGCTGCTGCTGGTCAACCTGACGTGTGGGGGCCACACGTCAGTGACACAGGGCTGTTTCACTCACTGACAGGTGGAACCGGTCAACGGCCACATCAGCTAGGTCAACTCCGACGCGTGGGGCCACTGTGGTTAACTTAAAATAAACAGGGGTTAACCGTGGTTAGTTAAGGGCGTGGTACCCATATGTCAGTGAGAGATAGGGCTGTTAGCAGGGTCATTAGTGACTAAGTAAGTGCGCCACGTCGGCGTCACCGGAGTTCAGCCGGCGGCGACCAAACCCGGGGCGGCAACACGCCGGAGTTGCTCGGGTTTCGCATACAGACATCGGTTTGAGCCGCGGTTGATCTCTACGGGTAGCTAGTGTTGCAGCGCGTCGGCTGGTGGCAGTAGCCGGGCCGGGGGTGGCCGGAGTGGACGGCCACGAGCTCAAAGGCGGTGGCCGGAGTTCGGTTGTGCACGGGATTGCGTTAGGGTGCACGGGGAGGACGGTGGTGGGGTGATATGTGCTACTGGGAGCGTGCTGAGCACGATGGAGTGCTCGGACACGAGCTCCAGCGACTAGCGCGGCGGCGGCGACATCGCCGGCGGTGGTAAGCTCGCGGCTCCGGCGAATTTGATAGCTACGCGGTGCAAACGAGGCAGGGGAGAGAGGGGAAAGATTCCGGTGCTCACGGTGAACTCGCAGAGCAGACTAGTGGGCTCGGGGATGGCTTGGTGACAACGAATCAACGACGGCGATCTCGGGCGGCCGGAGATGGGGAAGACGGCGTGGGCGGCGATGCAGGGCTCCCGGCGTTGCGTAGCTCCATGGAGAGGTCGGGGGCGTCGAGGCGGAGCCTTTGGTCACTCTGGTGGGGTGGAACGACGGTGGTGGCTACGACTGCGACGAGCGGCGGCGACAGCGGTCCTCGGTCGCGCGAGTGAGAGAGCCAGAGAAGAGAGAAGAAGGAATGGGGGAGAGTGAGAGCGGTCCAGGGGGGTGCGTGGCATCCTCAGGGCGACGGGGAGACAGGCAGAGAGGCAGGAGGTGGCCTGGGCGTGTGCCCGCGCGCTCCGGCCACGCGCCTGCGCCTACTAGCGCGAGGAGGAAGGCGACAGGGGGGGGGGGGAAGTGGTGGGCTGGGCCTGCCAGCTAGGCCGCCAGGTAGGTTTGGGCCGGGTGGGCTGACAGGTAACTTCCTTCTCTCTCTCTCTCTCTTTTATTTATTTCTGTTCTGTTTTGTTTTATTTAATTTATTTTGCCACTGTTTTGAATTTAAAATAATTCAAACAATGCCAAAGACTCCTCTGAATATTTTATATTGCTAGATGGACTTTTCCAAAAGCTTATAAAATATTTCAGGGGTATTTGAAATTATATTCTAATTATATGAATATAATTAGAATTCAAATAGTTAATGAATTAAATCCAAAGTCCCAAAAATAATTCCTTAAAAATGTTCAATATTTTGGTTGGGACCAGAACCCTTACCAAAAATTATCAAACATTTAAGAAGAGCATTTTGGAGCAATGAATGAGATTTCTAGGGTTTTTGCCCCTCTTTTATTTAAGTTTTTGAGGCTTCCAAAATTCCTCAGTTCAAGTTTCGAAAATATAGACATGATGCACACAAGAAGCTAGCCTAGAGCACTACCAGCAGCTAGGGATGTGACAACTCACCCCCACTAAACAAAAATCTCGTCCCGAGATTCAAGCGTAGGGTAAGGTGAAGGGATAACGCAAACTAGTATAATCTTCACGATCCAGGGTGCACTTCAATTGAACGTTGATTCATTCACCATCATTGTCTTGAAGTCTTGCCTTGAGAACTCCAACTATCATGACAACGAGAGGAAAGGAAAAACCCTAAAAGAATTGTTCTTCTCGAAGGTCGAACAACTCAGGATTAACCCCCGGAATGAGACATAACAACATCTCTCGAGCTGAGAGATGAAGTACACATCCATAGGAATTGGAGTGAAGCAGATGACGAAGGTTCACTAGGTAGACAACAATTTCACGCTTAAGAAGGTGGTAATTGATTTGATTGGCAACGTAGCGAGGAGTTGAATTGCCATGATACCACGACGAAACATCCTGGAGGAGGGTGATTCGCAGATTATTATCTTAAGTGGCAAAAAGAATTACCTTTGATCCAGAGATCATTGAAACTCTTCATACCAGCCTAAGGCAATTCTCGAGCAATCGTTTGGAGGGGGTCGGTAGAATGGCATACTCGGACTTGGATGATGTGGACTACCTTGTTGAAGACAATGCAATGTATGATTTTTGCTTATCACCGGAAATGGAAGAGACCCATGGTAGAACGGCACATTGGCGGTGCAAGCTGGAAACAAAATGCAAATGCTGGGAATGATTCTGGTAACTGGGGAAGAACCCAACAATAGAGAGTGAATTCACTGTTTGAAAGGGTCATAGCATTACCGAGGAAACCGAGAGGAATCCCAGTTAGTGCCGATGATAACACCTAGCGCTTGAGCGTGCTCTCAAGAACTTGAGCATTTCTACGATCATCAAGGTTTTACCAATATCCGTGTCAAGGATCCTGGCAACACAACTTGCTACCATGATGGCTAATGATGGATGATGCAGATGCACAGGAAGATAACACCTTCTCAGATTTCACCTTAGCGAGGCCAAGGAAATAAAAATCTGGATGATCGACCGAGAGACATTTAGCACTCCGCTTCTAATGTTCTCCTTGATGTGCTAGTGTAACCCATTCATAGATATGGTTTGATATCTAGAACATCAAGTAAAAAGGTCGGACTTCGGGATCTCAAAATCCATAGGGGCAACTAGGGAGTAAATCCTACGAAATCCCTATGGGGAGGTGGCCAACTTCCTCAATCAAGATATTATAATAATAGGTCTTCCGGTTGGGTGTGTTGGCCACGACATCCACTTTACCGGTTATCGAGGGACCAATATTATAGTTCTTGGAAAATGTTCCAACCATCATATCTGCCTGAGATTCAGATCTGGTTGGTGTTAGGATATTCCAGACTCATCGAGTCTAGGAAGAAAAATGAAAGTTTGCAACACAATTCGACGAGATGACGTTGCGAGATTCTCGGGGAATGAACTACGATAGCAAGCTCCAAAACATGAGCTGGTTCTGCTACGCACGTGTGAACATGTTGTCTCAGACAAACATGATCACATGGTAGTCTTACAATAACACACTACCGAGTTCTGGTTGGGAACCATCACCGTGGATAACGAATTCCTTGCATAAGTCATATGATTAGCTCTTATGAAGGAACTTCTTCTCCTTGAACAAATCAATCAGTGGCTTGGTGTGCTCGGGACACATATGGAATGAAGGTTGCAAGTCTTCAAACCACAGAATTCTTCGCACGTGTGCATGACTGATTTGGGATGATTCCAAAGGAAACAACATTAACTTTCTCAAATTCACGGCGGCAACTTTCACCAAATGCACGTGTATAAGAGGAAGTCACTCCTTTCATCAAACACATACCCCATAAGCTAGCATGAGGAAAATGCTTTCAGAAGTTTCCAACACTAACTTGTTGTCCAACAAGATCATGGAGGAGATAAGGATGTTGTCAATGGGCTCAACAACAATTCATCTAGGTTTCCTTTTAAAAGGAATTCCATAGTTAAGTGAACATGGTGATAGCATTGGTCAGACCAAAGATGTAATGGTGTATGCTTGAGGGATCAACCACGAATAAGACAACATTACGAGCATCGTTGGTACTGATTTGATTTGACGATAGCCCACACTCAAATCAAAGGATTGATAAGACAATAGGTCCAGCAACTGACACAGGGACCAATCGATGAAGATATCATCTTCTTTCAACACACACTACACAAGAATATCCCTTTGGAACGAACTAAGTCAGGCAAGCTTTTATCTTCCAACTCTCCAAGTTGTCGTTTAGCTTAACCAACTAGCTCAGGGGTATCCAACACGGATTCTTGGAGAAAGGGTGGTTTACAATAAACCAACTTGATCACGAGCTCAACATAGCGGTCAGGTGACAACCTGGTAGTACTTCCGAGAAGATCTTCGGAAAATCACGAACCACCGATATGTTACTAAGCTCGAGAACAATCTTGTTGTTCAGGGCAAGACGATATAATCAAACAAGCAAGGATTGACACTATCCTAACTCATTGATTGAAAAGTGCACCAGGAATAAGGACTAGGTAGCACGATCAATCTTAGAATGATGACTCAATAACCAACATACTAAGAATAAAATTATTATCCTTTAACTACCAAGCAACGAGGTTGCTAGGAGTATTGATTTCACACATCACAATTCATTTGTCGGTATTCCGGTTGCATCAACACGAGGGCCGAGGAATGACTAATGATGCTGAGAAGTATCACTACGTCAAAATTCACAAAAGGTGGTGCAATTCTCATGAAATTCCTGTCATAAAGAAGGTAATACTTCAGGGTAGAGCAGACCAGAAGCTGGATTGTAACTTGATCTGCGGAACACAACTACTTTGACCCAATCCTAAATATGGATGAGGTACTGGAGTTTGTTTCTCCAAGTCATTCAGGACAGAATGGCTTGACAGACCAGAAGAGTAATAGGCATCGATAAACAAACGCACGCATACTCTTGACTATCAATTGATAGGCGAGGGTCAGAGGACAACTAAAGAGGGACAACTCAAAGGAACATACAATTTTCTGAGTTGTGGATGCATGGTTTAGCATGTCGAACGAAGTTCAACATATTTCTTCCGGATAACCCATGCAGAAGGGTAGAACTGGCAGAGCCACAATATATAATGGAGAACTCATCAAGAATAATCCTGTTGTGATATTTCAGTTCAACGAGGAACTTCTGCCATAAGTAGTTCATGGTATTTGGAAGAAGAAGATACCACGGACTTCAAGGACTATCGCAAAGGTTACTAATATCCTAAGGGAACTAGCAACACTATCAACATGAAGTAGGTAGAGTGAATCTCGGGTTCAGAACCCAGGAGTAGAATACCTACTACTAAGTAGCACCACGGGATGCTTTCGAGAATGATGGCTAGAATCATCGCACTGGAACATAAATCATGGCTAGACTACTAGATGATCCCCTGAGACACCTAGGGTCATAATAATAACTCCAACATAAAAGGTTGAGGCAGTAGAGTACCTCAGCTCAACAATTTGTGTGATTAACCTGGCCTAACAGACATTGAAACCGGAGAAAAAGGATTTTGCAAATGCATCAGACTCTTTAGAAACCTGGGATGACTCGGACAGCATAACGGCTGTGAATGCTCAGAAAAGATTTGAGACATTCACAAAAATGGTGGCATAACCACTCAGAAGCACAATATCAAGGTTTCGAGATCAACAATTAACATACAGAAGATAGTAGGAACTGAACAGAGGCTTAAGTCCAACAATCTTATAAGTCTACTGATTAGTAACACGTGATCCTAATAGAAAGAAGAGAAAGCCTAGTTCTTAACCCCGTAGGAAAGATAAGATGACTCAGATCAGAAGGCATGAGGTATAAGGAGTAAAAAGAGCCTTACGTTCCATCCCACAATCAATTCCCTTATATAACTAAAGAATTTCTAGACTCAACTTCGACCAGTTTGGCTTGGTAATCCTACAGGCAGTCAAGCTCTGATACCAACGCTGTCAGGACCCCGACTCAATGCCACATTGATCTAGCATGTAACACCTCATATCACTTTGCGGCCTCACGCACGGTATTCCCACGGGTGTCGCCTTACCTTTGCCCGGGACCGTTTGCGCCTTTTGGCACACGTATATGACAGTGTCGCTAGCATCCATATGATAAGGAGCCCGGGCTGACATGGCTAGTCGTAAACCCAAAGTGGCACAAACTTACAGGGACAGGCATCCATGACCCAGCATCAAACGTGTCGGTCATCAGCGGGTGAACCCAGGCTGTAGCACTGGGCTAGCAGGACTCCGGTGAACCGGGCTGTAGCGGGCTAACAGGACTCCGGTATTCATCGCGTGACATTTCCCCGAAGGGACAGACACAGGAACAAAGAAGGACACATGCCGGCCAACCTAAGTGTTCCGGAGCAGTAGCAAGCTACCATGGCTCAGTGGAAACACTAGGAGACATTTCCCGATAAGGGAGGCTACTAAAGATAAACAACTAGATGGTCAGATCCCACACATACCAAGCATTTCAATAACATACACACAATATGCTCGATATGTGCAAATACAACATGGCATCACAACATGACTCTACGACTCAAGTATTTTAATCAATAGGCTCCGAGGAGCGAGATATTACAAACATGGGTCTCACGACCCAACAATCAGAGCATACAAGTCAAAGCACAAGCGGAAGCTATCATGTCTGAGTACAGACATCTATAAATGAAAAAGGCTGAGAAGCCTGACTATCTATCATATCCTGCCGAGGGCACAAGATCGTAGCTGAGGTATCAAGCTAAACGTCGAAGTCCAAGCGGAACTACTAGTGAGACTGAATTCTCTCTGCAAAAACATAAAATAGGCAAACGTGAGTACAAATGTACCCAACAAGACTTACATCAGAACTAACTACATATGCATCATTATCAACAAAGGGGTGGTGGGGTTTAACTGCAGCAAGCCAGCTTTGACTCAGTGGCTATCCTGAACTACGACTGCAAGTAACTCTTTTGAGGTGGCGCACACGAGTCCACATATTCACCATATCAATACACCACTATGGATCCGCTCCCGTCTCCCTACGAGAACGCCATCCATAGCACTCACACTTATCTTGCGTATTTTAGAGTATCCACTTTCACTTGTCTATGAACTGATATAAGCAACCCAGAAGTCCTTTACCGCGGACACGGCTATTCGAATAGATGATGTTAACCCTGCAGGGGTGTACTTCTTCATACATGTTTCCACCACTTAGCGTCTGCACACGACATGTGCTCGGCAGACTTCAAGCGAAAGCTGACGTGGGTGTAGACCACGACCTACCTAAACACTTAAGTCTCTAGTCCAGGTTTATCGCCTATTCGGGTTCCATCCATGAGGAGATCCGGCCGGAGTTTCGCTCACAGCCCCAAACAATGTGAACAGGGTTCCCGAGATACCAAACGGGCATCCGGTACACCGTGCCACGTACCTACCGCATCACAGCCCACCCCTACGGTCAGCGCTGTCCACGGCCTCCAATAAGCTACAAACACCAGAAACTACTTGCAACTCCTAGACAGAGGACTAGGGTGAATAAGAAGTCGAGCGGGGTCATATTTCAGGGCCCAATGTATGGTAGTAGCTGAATCATGGATCACAAACACAGAACTCAGTTCCTGAGGGCGGCTGCAATGAGACAACCCACCATGTACTCCTACATGGCCTCTCACCGCTACCTTTACCAAATCGTGTTCACACACTTAGCTCACACACAGTAGGACATGTTCACACGCCTCTGATTCATCCCCGATGAATCAGACCTGACTCAACTCTAAGCAGTAGCAGGCATGACAAACAAGCATGAATGAGTAGGCACAACAGGGATCAAACAACTCCTACTCATACTAGTGGGTTTCATCTATTTACTGTGGAATGACAGGTCATGCAAAGGATAAAGGGGTTCAGCTACCGCAGCAAGTAACAGATGAATCGTTGTTGTCCTAATGCAGTAAAAGAGAGCAGGAGCGAGAGAGTAGGATTGTATCGGAATGAACAAGGGGGTTTTGCTTGCCTGGCACTTCTGAAGATAACATTGAGTCTTCATCAGTGTCAACGATCACATCCTCGGAACATCGTCTATCGAGAGGGGACAATTACCGGCAACATAGAAGGGAACACAATCAATGCAATGCACAATATGATGCATGATCATGACATGGCAAAATGAATGTGTTTTGGGCTAATGCAACTAGCAACAGATTAAATGAAGTTGGTTTGAATACAAGATTCAAATTCAAACTCCACATGTGATTATTCAAATGCCATTTAATTGATTTGTGCTAAACAGCAGATATAAGTTGTTCTAACATGCATGAAAATGGTACAGATGGATTCCTTGAATTTTTCTGATAATTTTTCATATATAATTTATTTCATTTGGAGATACGGTTGAATTTCTATGATTTTTAGAAGTTTAGGACATTTTCTGAAAATAATAAATCATTTAAGAATTATTGAAATTCCAGAAAACATTTACTGCGTCAGCAGTGCGTCACTGTGACGTCAGCAGGTCAACAGACGCTGCTGCTGGTCAACCTGACGTGTGGGGGCCACACGTCAGTGACACAGGGCTGTTTCACTCACTGACAGGTGGAACCGGTCAACGGCCACATCAGCTAGGTCAACTCCGACGCGTGGGGCCACTGTGGTTAACTTAAACTAAACAAGGGTTAACCGTGGTTAGTTAAGGGCGTGGGGCCCATATGTCAGTGAGAGATAGGGCTGTTAGCAGGGTCATTAGTGACTAAGTAAGTGCGCCACGTCGGCGTCACCGGAGTTCAGCCGGCGGCGACCAAACCCGGGGCGGCAACACGCCGGAGTTGCTCGGGTTTCGCGTACAGACAGCGGTTTGAGCCGCGGTTGATCTCTACGGGTAGCTGGTGTTGCAGCGCGTCGGCTGGTGGCAGTAGCCGGGCCGGGGGTGGCCGGAGTGGACGGCCACGAGCTCAAAGGCGGTGGCCGGAGTTCGGTTGTGCACGGGATTGCGTTAGGGTGCACGGGGAGGACGGTGGTGGGGTGATATGTGCTACTGGGAGCGTGCTGAGCACGATGGAGTGCTCGGACACGAGCTCCAGCGACTAGCGCGGCGGCGGCGACATCGCCGGTGGTGGTAAGCTCGCGGCTCCGGCGGATTTGATAGCTACGCGGTGCAAACGAGGCAGGGGAGAGAGGGGAAAGATTCCGCTGCTCACGGTGAACTCGCAGAGCAGACTAGTGGGCTCGGGGATGGCTTGGTGACGACGAATCAACGACGGCGATCTCGGGCGGCCGGAGATGGGGAAGACGGCGTGGGCGGCGATGCAGGGCTCCCGGTGTTGCGTAGCTCCATGGAGAGGTCGGGGGCGTCGAGGCGGAGCCTTTGGTCACTCTGGTGGGGTGGAACGACGGTGGTGGCTACGACTGCGACGAGCGGCGGCGACGGCGGTCCTCGGTCGCGCGAGTGAGAGAGCCAGAGAAGAGAGAAGAAGGAATGGGGGGAGAGTGAGAGCGGTCCAGGGGGGTGCGTGGCATCCTCAGGGCGACGGGGAGACAGGCAGAGAGGCAGGAGGTGGCCTGGGCGTGTGCCCGCGCGCTCCGGCCACGCGCCTGCGCCTACTGGCGCGAGGAGGAAGGCAACAGGGGGGGGGGAAGTGGTGGGCTGGGCCTGCCAGCTAGGCCGCCAGGTAGGTTTGGGCCGGGTGGGCTGACAGGTAACTTCCTTCTCTCTCTCTCTTTTATTTATTTCTGTTCTGTTTTGTTTTATTTAATTTATTTTTCCACTGTTTTGAATTTAAAATAATTCGAACAATGCCAAAAACTCCTCTGAATATTTTATATTGCTAGATGGACTTTTCCAAAAGCTTATAAAATATTTCAGGGGTATTTGAAATTATATTCTAATTATATGAATATAATTCAAATTCAAATAGTTAATGAATTAAATCCAAAGTCCCAAAAATAATTCCTTAAAAATGTTCAATATTTTGGTTGGGACCAGAACCCTTACCAAAAATTATCAAACATTTAAGAAGAGCATTTTGGAGCAATGAATGAGATTTCTAGGGTTTTTGCCCCTCTTTTATTTAAGTTTTTGAGGCTTCCAAAATTCCTCAGTTCAAGTTTCAAAAATATAGACATGATGCACACAAGAAGCTAGCCTAGAGCACTACCAGCAGCTAGGGATGTGACACAAACGCGCGCACAAACACACACAGACACACACAAACACCCATTTATCTGGATCCTCATCTCTCCCCATGTCCGCATGTGTATCTCACACACTCACTCTCTAATTATGTATATGTGTCTCCATGTTACACAACACAAAGCCCCATGTACATGTCTCTCTCTATCCTCCACACACATAGACACAAAGAATATGTTACCATTGCCTCAGTCTCTAGACATCACTACAAAAAAATACACTTCCGTGATGATACGTGTTTGTCACAGTAGGTCGCATTTTCTGTCATGCATGTACATCCATGAAAAATTTATGACAGAATCAAGATAGTCATACTTGTGCTGTCATAGAAGTGTTCCATGACATTACCAAAATTATCATCACGAAAGTGTCCACTTCCATGATGATAAATCGCGCGTCACAGAAGTGCTTTCGTCAAGGGTGGCCGACACGTGGCATCCACCGTAACGGAACGCCGTTAAGCTATCGGGTCGGATTTTGGATCCGATAACCCGTTAGCAGCCACAACCAATGCCGATTTTCCACATGTAAAATTCTCATTGGCTGACGGATCCACGCGTCAGCTCCGCGTTGGCATAGGTGTCACTCATCCAACGGTCGAGATGACCTATGATATGTTGACACGTGGACGGGACCAAAAGTGGCCCACAAAGTTTAAATGGGCCGGCCCAACCGAAGGCCCATAAGATTTAGCAGGCCATAATGGGCCGGCCCAGCTAAAGACCCACAAAATTTAGCGGACCATAATGGGACAGCCCAGCTAAAGGCCCACATGAATTTGCAGACCATAATGGGCCGGCCCAGCTAAAGGCCCACAAGATTGTGCGGACCACAAAGGGTCGGCCCGGCTAAAGGCCCACAAGATTCTACAGACCATAATGGGCCGGCCCAGCTAAAGGCCCAACATTCTCTGTCGAATCGGCCCATTAACGGCCTGTCCTAAACTTGTCATCAATGCGGCCCATGGTCACTTCTGGCCCGTTAACTGCCCGCTAAGTAATTGGGCTGAATTACGACCCGGTGTATTTCCGGCCTGTTAAAGGTCCGGCTCCATTTGGGCCCATTTACAGGCCATCAAAACTTTCGGCCCATAAACGACCGTAAAGGATTTGGGTCATATTCGGCCATGTCTGACATTCGGCCTGTTAGAGGCCCACTACAGATTTGGGCCACTTTCGGCCTGTTGTCATTTCTGGCCTCTTAACACCGGACATAAACCATGAGCCATATGTGGCCCAACGTCATATCGGGCCCATTAACGGCCCATATAAAATGGCGATAATCTAGCCCGACCGAAGTTCCGGCCCGTTAAAGGCCCGTATATTAGGTTGGCGCATTTGTGGCCCGTCCGAATTTCGGCCTGTCAAAGATCCGCATCGTAAATGGGCCACCATTTCGGTCTGCTAAGTCTAGTGGGTTATTTGGCACAATCAGGGCCCAATCTCACTTTCGGTCTATTAAAGGCCCATGTTTTTTATGGGCTTGAGATATTTACACCTGTTAAAGGCCTAATTTTACTAAGGGCCCAAATTATGTTTAGGCCTGTTAAAGGCCCACTATGGGCACAGGCTTACCAAAAAAATATGAAAGCTTATGCTGATTTAGGCCCAGATATTTTTAGTGGGCTACATGCCAATTTCGGCCCGTAATCATTTTTAGCCCAATTGGAATGGGCCCGACGAATGTTGGCATGTTGGGCTCCTACGAAGCTTTTGGCCGAATACATTATTAAGATAAACCTACATTATTTCAAAAATAGCATCGTAATTACTACAGCCTGTGGCAGCATCATAAATGTTGTATCACAACAAAATAAATTCCAACCATACAACAAAAGGCCTGTTGGAATAAAGTTTACAGCCCTTCCAGATAAAAGCACCATCAGATGTATAGAAGCACATATCATTTGACCTGAGTGCTAATGTTTCAGGCTGTAGAATCTGATGGAGCAGCATGATCTCCACCTTTTTCCCACCATTGCTCTTGAACAACGAAGCAAAGTCTGATAGTCTGGTTTCAAAACCATTCATATCATGACAACATTTCCCAACCACTATTCTTGTTTCCGAAACAACGTCCATTAGGGATTGGACTTGTGTCTGGAGCACAGATATATCACTCTGTCTAGTAGGAAGATTTTGTTCAGAAGGCGATTTGGACGAGGTTACCTTGACAACCAACCCAGAATTACACAGGAAGGTGCTTTTTGCACTGTTACTGGAGAGATACTGACCACTGCAGCAAGAGGTGACATTTTGCCCGTCGTAGCGTCGTCACCTTCAGGTGGTTGTGGCTATTCAATCATTTGTTCCATAGCTTCCTGAAAGTTTGAACTTGTAGATTAGTGTGCCAGATAATTTACTAATGAGACAAAAACAAACAAAGTAGGTTAAATGTTTATACATAACTTATTTTGGTGAACTATTGTAATACATTAGCATGTATTGTAGTGCCAACTACATAATAAAATCACTTTCAGAACATATGTCCATGTAGTATGCCTACTGTATTGTCTATTTCCTCACATTCATTGACATCTAACGATAAAGAGACATGGTTTAAAGTAGGATGAACATAGTATGACATCATTCATATCATGGGCAAACATATATAAAAAAACAGGCTATTTTATCATTGTGTGCGCACGTGAACATAACAACTAGATTACAGATCAAGACCAAAAGAATACCCTTCATCTCTTTTAAACCATGTAAGGTGAAATGATACGTTAAGACAACTGTGTATAAAAGTGAACAGAGTAATTGACATTGGCTGCAAACCAAGTAGTTAAATGAAGACATCGCAGTACCAATCAGTTCAAGGCAGGAGGAGTAAGGACTTACACCAGTGGCTTGAACTTGTGTGCTCATGCCCTTCATCTTGCTGGTGTGGCAATCCTTGAAGATTTGCACTGCATTCGGTTCAGGTTCTTTTTGGTCCGCACGGGCTTTCCTCTGTATTTGGAACAAGTCAATATAGATACGATAATATGGCACACAAGAAAGAAGGAAGTAGCAGCTATTTACAAGAGCCTCGTAGTGTGCAATATAGCTAAGAGATCCTGTTGTCTGTTGGAATTTCACTTTGGAACGGTTGGTTTTGTTCTTCAAACAGTTAGCCTAGAACAAGATACACTTGTAAGGCACATACATAAATACAAGTTCAATATGTGGTCTGATCAAATATATATAGCCTACCTGATACTTTGGATCAGACCAGTGTTTAACGAGGGCTGTCCAGTCTTCATCTGTAATATATTCCACTGGAGATGTTTGGGCGATTTCATTGTTAGCCTTGCCTTCAAAGTGAGATTTTCTAAGGTGGTACCGATACTGTCGCAGAGCAGACTGAAAAACATGAGTGCATGCTTGTTTAGTTGCATCATCTTTCAGATCCAACTTGAACCTCATCTGTTGAAAAAAGAATGTGAGTCTTATTAAGAGGAAGCTAGAAAGTATGGGACAGAGCAAGACAATATTACTAATTGCGATGAATAACATTACTTATGGATAAATGGTCAAGGAAGGTGTTAAACTGGGTATTGTCTTTCTCATTCCTGTACTGGATCCACGTTGGGAGGATACGTGCATGACACCTAACGGCAACGGCTGCCTCTGATACTAACTTGGCTGACTCTGTAGCATCATGTGGCCTTTTTAAACCTGCCTCAAAATGGATCTCCATTCTTCCTCCTTTAGATTTTGTTAATCTATCAAGCATTATCCCTGATGTTTGTTTCCGCTTGTGCTGTGGTGCTAGTTCAACAACGAATATGGGAAGTGTTAGTGTACATTAAACTGTGAGAGTACATATAAAGGAGCATGCAACAACAACTTGACTCGGTCAGGTACCGTCTTGGTGTTGATGCTCATGAGGTTCATCTGATCTTGTCAAGTCCTGTTGTGTCAGCAGTGCTTCGGAAGTAGTGTTAGGTGTGAAGGCAGATTGGGGACTGGCCAGTTCCGGAGCAAACGAACGAGTAACTAGTTGAGATGCTGGTACAATTGAAGTGGATGCTGCAGCTGGTGGAGCAGGTGATACTATGTTTGTAGATTTAGCCGGTGGACTTGGACCTTCTACTGCACTATAAGTACCAGCAGAATCTCGACGGCAGATCCTTTTCTGTTTCACCCGACGAGTAACAGCACTCCCTACTATATTATTTTCCTTGCTCTTTTTTGACTTTGCCATGTCAAGCTGTACCCACAACACAAAAGAATAAAATCACTCTTCAGAACTCATTGATGCATGATATAGACAAGCAATACTTTGATGTAAGACAACCGTATGAGAATGGAATATGTAAGGAAAACAGGACGACATGACATATTCGCAGCTACGATGTGCAAACTAAGCAGAAGGATTTTCAAGAAAATAGAAGTAATGCAAGCTAGACACCGTATGAAAGATGCAACCAATATTACTCTGCCAAGTTAAAAGTGTCTTGTCATAAGTTGCAATTCGAAAAATTAGAAGCAATACAACGTAGAAATTAATGCAAGATGCAACCACTATCAAACTGCCATGTTAAAAGCGTCCAATCATGAGTGACTGATGCGGGATACACAACAGCAGTACTTTGATGTAAGAACACGGTATGATAGATAGATGAAGTGTATTCTAGACACATAAAGCCATGTCATATGCACATGTATAACGTATAAACTCGGCAGGTGCAATTTAATCAAAATAGAAGAAATACATGCTAGACAACATAGGCAACATGAAACCAATTATCACACTATCAACTTAGAGCACGCACCTGCGATGGTGGAGTACGGGAGATGAACTCATCATGTAGACTTGGGACTTCAACTTCATTAGTAGTAGTAGTGGCAAATCTAGAGAGTCTCTGTTTGCGTCGGTGTAGAGGACCACCAACATCCCCTAACTTACTCTTTTCCTTCCTATTTTCTGATATTGCCTTATGAAGTCAAAACCACAAGAAGATGAATAAAATTAGCTCTAGATAACTGGTTGATGCATGATACAGACGAACACTACTTTGATGTAAGGCAAGCGCAGGATAGGAGGATGGAATATATACAAAAAAAGACAACATTTCATATTCACACGTACGATAGGAGGATGGAATATGTATGAAAAAATAGTAAGCTGAAGGCATTTCAACAAAATTAGAAGAAATGAAAGCTAGGCACCATATGAACACGTAACCAATATCACTCTATTAGGTGAAAAGTGTCTCGTCATAAGTGCCATTTCAAGAAATTAGAAGCAGTACAAGCTAGAAGACAATGCAAGATGCAACCTACATCACAGTCCCAAGTTAAATGTGTCTTATGGGTAAGTGATTGTTGCAGGTATAAGTTGTAAGCTACGCAGATGCAATTCAACATAATCAGAAGCAATACAAACTAGACATCATATGGAAAACGCAACCACATATAACAGTTCCAAGTAAGAGCAAGCACCTGTGATGGTGGAGTAGGGGAGATGTGCTCGTCATGTACACGTATGTTCTAGAAACAGGAACACGTGTCATATTCACAGGCATTATGTGTAAAGTAAGCAGATGTAATTCAAGTTAGAAGCAATACAAGCTAGACATCATACGCAACATGCAACCACATATAATAGTGCCAAGTTAGAGCAAGCACCTGTGATGGTGGAGTAGGGGAGATGTGCTCATCATCTACATAGCTACGTTAACTGTCTAGCCTTGCGTTGTCTTGTGAATCTTGTTGGGAGGATGGCGGAGTAGAATCTGTAGAGAACCTCCGTTTCAGTTGCTCGGAAGGACCACCATCATCCAATGCCTTGCCAATTTCCTTTAGCTTTATTGATTTTGCATTGTGAGGTCATACCGACAAGAAAAAGGAATATCATTCGCTCTTCAGAACTCATTCATGCATGATACTGACAAACACTACTCTGATGAAAGGCAAAGTCATGATACGAGGATGGAATATGTACGAAAAAATGGACGGCTTAACATATTCACACCTATGATGTGGTAACTAAGCAGAAGACACTTCAACAAATTAGAAACACTGCAAGACACCATATGGAAGGTGCAATCAATATCACTCTGCCAAGTTAAAACTGTCTCGTCATAGGTGGCGTTCATCAAACTAGAAGCAATACATGCTAGAAATCATATTCAAGATGCAAACCAATATCACACTGCCAACTTAAAGGTGTCCCATCATAAGCGACTGATGCGGGATACACAAGAAGACTAGTTTCATGTAAGAACATGGTGTGATAGACATCTATAGTATGTACCAAAAACAGGAAAGCGTGTCATATTCACATGTATCATGTGTAAGCTAAGCAGATGCAATTTACACTAATTAGGAGCAATACAAGCTAGACACCATATGCAACATGCAACCAGATATCACACTGCCAAGTTAGAGCAAGCACCTTGGATGGTGGAGTAGGGGAGCGGAGAGTTGGATCTTGTAATGAACTATTAGTACAAGGAGAATCGGTACAGATGCTCCGTTTATGTTGCTGTAGAGGACCACCATCATCGCCTTCCTTACTATTTTCCTTCCTCTTTCTTGATTTTGCCTTGTCAAGTCAAACCCACAAGAAAAAGGAATAAAATTTTCTCTTCAGAACTCAATAATACATGATACTGACAAACACTACTTTCATGTAAGGCAGCCGCATGATAGGAGGATGGAATATGTATGAAAAACAGGACGACATGACATATTGACATGTATGATATATAAAGTGTAAACTAAGCACAAGGTGCTTGAACTTGTTAGAATTGATGCAAGCTAGAAACCATATGAAAGAAAAGATGAAACCAATATCACTCTGCCAAATTAAAAGGGTGCGCTAACAAATGTATTTGACCAAGTTAGAAGCAATACATTGTAACATGCTAGAAATAATATGCAATATGCAACGAATAAAGGTGATTGATGCAGGATACAGAAGAGAGGTAGTTTGATGTAAGAACAAGGTTAACACATAGATGCAGTGTGTACCAAAAATAGGAAGGCATGTCATATTCACAGGTATAGTGTGTAAACTAAGCAGATGCAATTTACCCTAATTAGAAGCATTACAAGATAGACACCGTATGCAACATGCAAGCACATATCACACTGCGAAGTTAGAGCAAGCACCTGTGATGGTGGTGTAGGGGAAGTGCGGTCTTCAGGTACAGAGCTATGTTCAATATCTTCATTTACGCTTGCTGTTTCTTGATAATCATGTGGAGAGGATGAAATTGCTTTCTTTATAAGAGTATTGCGTCTCATATTAACCCACGCGCGTGACTGTATCATCATAAGCGATAGATGCAGGATACACAAGAACAGTAGTTTGATGTAAGAACATGGTGTGATAGGCAGATGTAGTATGTACCAAAAACAGGAAGGCGTGTCATATTCACATGTATAATGTGTAAGCTAAGGAGATGCAATTTAACAAATTAGGAGCATTGATGAGGGATACACAAGAAAAGTAGTTTGATGTAAGAACATGGTTAATAGAAAGATGTAGTATGTACCAAAAATAGGAAGGCATGCCATATTCACAGGTATAATGTGTTAACTAAGTAGATGCAATTTACCCTAATTAGAAGCATTACAAGGTAGACACTATATGCAACATGCAACCACATATCACACTACCAAGTAAGAGCAAGCACCTGCGATGGTGGTGTGGGGGAATTGCGGTTATCAACTAGAGAGCTACGTTTACTATCTTCATTTAGCCTCGCTATTTCTTGAGAATCATGTGGGGAGGATGACACTACACTCTTTAAACGAGTAGGGCGTCTTACAGTAACCCACCCGGGTGACTGTATCATCATAAGTGATTGACGAGGGATACAAAAGAGCATTAGTTTGATGTACGGACATGGTTAATAGACATATGTAGTATGTATCAAAAACAGGAAGGCATGTCATTATGAAAGGTATAATGTGTAAAGTAAGCAGATGCAATTTAACCAAATTGGAAGCAATACAAGCTAGACACCATATGCAACATGCAACCACATTTGACAGCGCGAAGTTAAAGCGAGCACCTAGGATGGTTGTGTGTGGCAATTGAGATCATCAACTGCAGAGCTACGTTTACTGTCTCCAACTGCTGACACTGCACCCATTAGAGCGCTGAAACGCTTAGTGCTTATCTTCGAATTACACTGGAGCGACTTCTGTCTTTTCTTTTTTGCATTCATCAATACTGCGTCAGAGTCTGAAATATCCATGCATAAATAAACAATAGTGTGAGTATGGGTGAAGTGTGTGCACAATTAGTACAGTGTAAAGGTAGTAGATAGCAGGTCGGTGAGAAATAAATGACGGGAGACATATGATAGCTCTACAACATGCATGTCACACTAAATTACTACAGGATTCTATGAAAATAATAGTCGACTGAAAGCAAATAGGTTAGTCCATTTTTCTGCACCGTCTGATGTACAAAGAACGGGCAGATCGCCTTCATCTACCTCCAGCCAATTAGTGTTGACGATCTTCCTCGAAACGCCAGCGAGCAGCGGCCCAGTATTCCTCCCCTGCCTGCGCCCTCCCCTCGACCACACCGCACCGCCGTGCTTGGCACCGCCCACCGGCCATCCATTCAAGCCCCGCCGACCTCCAGATCGGGCGCAAGTAGCTCCTGTGCCCCACACCCCTATGATAGACACCGATGCACCGCTTCCCCGGGGAACAGGCGGACTAGGTGCTCCGCGCGCCTAAGCGGGTGCTGCTTTTTTTAATTGCGGTTTGACTGACCCTGAATTGAAATCCAGGTGGGCTATTGACCTCTAGCAAAGGTGAAATAATAAAAGGGAGGAAACCTTGTGCATTTAGTATCACGAAGAAGATGTAGTAAGAAGCTCTCTACTAGTTTCTTTCGTGGGATGAATACGGTGTGAGCGGAGACGTAAGGTTTGCACGAATAAGGGAAGAGGAGTACCTCTTTCTACTAGCAGTGCTGTGTCCTCCTTCTATTTTTTCGACGATCTTCTTCTTGTTCGCCGGAAACCAGAAGTTGTGGAGGACGGTGCAGCCTTGGACGAACCCATGGCCAAGTTGTTGAGTGTGGTGCGGTGGCCGTCTGTCGGTGGCGGGGAAGCAGATCCGAGGCAGCGAACGACGGCGTAGCGGGAATAGGTCCGGTGCGATGGACGGTTGCGACAGTGGAGCCACAACAGTGAGGCGCAGGATGGCGTGGTCGGAGTGGTTCTGGTACGGCGCACGTCGGCATCGGCATCGTGGAGGCAGCTCTGCCTCAGTTTCAGCTGCTAAATCCTTGATGGCGTTACGGTTGCGGTTGCGTTGGACGACGACGTCGGGGTACCGGCTCCGGCGTGATGGAGGAGGGCGGCGGTGGATTGGCCGCTATGGTGTGGAGGACGGAGGAGGCTGGGGTTTCGCGGCTGGTGGAGAGGGCGTTTTCGCGCCCATGGAGTATGAATGGGGAAACGGAGGAAGGCGGGTGAGGGAGTCCTAGATTAGGGGGTATCCGGACAGCCGGACTATATACATCGTCCGGACTATTGAAACATGAAGATGCAAGACTCAAGGCTCCGGCTCGTGTCCAGATGGGATTCTCCTTTGCGTGGCAGACAAGCTTGGCCATCCGGATATTATATTTCCTTCCTTGTAACAGACTACATGTAAACCCTAGCTCTCTCCGGTGTCTATATAAACCGGAGAGGATGGTCCTTAGAAGGCCGATCACAATTACAATCATACCATCATAGGCTAGCTCTTAGGGTTTAGCCTCTACAATCTCGTGGTAGATCTACTCTTGTACTACTCATATCTTCAATATTAATCAAGCAGGAAGTAGGGTTTTACCTCCATCGAGAGGGCCCGAACCTGGGTAAACATTGTGTCCCTTGCTTCCTATTACCATTAGCCTAAGACGCACAGATCGGGACCCCCTACCCGAGATCCGCCGGTTTTGACACCGACATTGGTGCTTTCATTGAGAGTTCCTCTGTGTCGTCGCTTCGAGGCTTGATGGCGTCTTCAATCGCTAACAACACGGTCCAGGGGGAGACTTTTCTCCCCGGACAGATCTTTGTGTTCGGCGGCTTCGCACTACGGGCCAATTCACATGGTCATCTGGAGCAGATCGACAGCTACACCCCTGGGCACCAGATCAGGTTCGGAAACTTGAACTACATGGCTGATATTCTTGGAGACTTGATCTTCGACGGATTCGGGCCTGTGCCAGGAGCGCCGGACAGTCACGATGAGCACGGCCTAGACCTGCTGTCGGACAATGCTCGGAACATCATCCCTGCAGTATCCCCGGATCTAAATCTGGAACAAGTTGCGTTGCCCAAGGACGGAGGGGTGGACCCCACCCTGCAGGCCACATACTCATCGGCGGTGGAGCCGAACACAGGTCTCACCTTTGTGGAGGCCTGTAACCCCGGGCTCCCAGACTCGTATCCGGTTGTTGGTTCCGGTCCGCATACCCTCGTGCCAGGTTGGGCTCCGGTAATGGAGTTTACTGCTGCGGACATCTTTCAGCACTCGCCCTTTGACGACATGCTGAACTCACTAAAGTCTCTCTCTTTGTCGGGAGGCTCTGGGCCGAACTATGTCCGGCTTGAGTGGGAAGCAGGCGACGAAGGAATTCGCTGCCCACCCACCACCCACTTCATTGCCATGGTCGATGATTTAACCGACATTCTTGACTTCGACTCCAAAGACGTCGACGGTATGGATGACGATGCAGGAGAAGCTCCAGAATCTCTGTGGCGCGGGACTACTACCTTGTCACACGATATATACATGGTGGATACGCCCAAGAAGGACGACAGCGATAATCCAGAAGATAAAACACACAAGCAAAAGCCAAGACAGCGGCGTAGACGCCGCTCAAAGTCAAGCAATAATAAAAATAGCGAAAAGAGCGCAAGAAGGATCGATATACCAGTAAACCCCAAAGGCAGTAACGACCACATGGACCCAGCAATGGAGCAGGACGAGCCAGGTCACGCCAAACCGAGTTCGGAGCAAATACCCGATCATAATGATCCGGAGGGACGAGCTCATGAGACTGCCCCAGAACAGGAACACAGTCTGGACGACGATGCATTCACCATTCCGGATGAATGAGTGGAACGAGACAACCTCCACCGAAAGCTTATGGCGACAACAAGAAGTCTAAAGAAGCAGAAACAACGGCTTAAAGCCGCACAGGAAAAGCTCAGTTGTAGATGGAATAAAGTGCTAGACAGGGAAGAAAGATATGGCGACGATCGCCATACAAAAAGCTATCCAAAACACAAGCTACTACCAGAATTCGACGACGAGGCCGTCCCACCAAAGAATAATACAACTAGGAGACCAGACGTACCACTTCACAACCACAACGGAGCGGCTACTGACACCGTGCACGATCTACGTGAGAAGCTGGATAACAAGGCCGGTGCAGCCAGGTCCATCTAGGGATCTAAAGGACACACCCCAGCGAGGGACTATGGTCACCCAAACGCTCATACAAGCCAAATACCAGTTCGGAATAAGCACCGGACACAACAACAGCCGACTACATGCCACAACGCGCCCAGATACAGAGGGGCTGCTCACCCCCTGTGCTTCACCAAAGAAGTACTGTACCATGAATTCCCACAAGGCTTTAAACATGTGAACATAGAGGCATACGACGGAACGATAGACCAAGGGGTCTGGATCGAGGATTTTATCCTGCATATTCACATGGCTCGTGGGGATGACCTCCACGCCATCAAATACCTTCCCCTCAAGTTGAAGGGACCAGCTCGACACTGGTTGAAAAGCCTCCCAGAAAATTCAATCGGGAGTTGGGAGGAACTCAAGGACGCTTTTAGGGACAACTTTTGTCACATCCCTAGCTGCTGGTAGTGCTCTAGGCTAGCTCATGTGTGCATCATGTTTAAATTCTGAAAATTTGAACTGAGGGAATTTTGGAAGCCTAAAAAACTTAAATAAAAGAGGGGCAAAAACCCTAGAAATCTCATTCATTGCTCCAAAATGCTCTTCTTAAATGTTTGATAATTTTTGGTAAGGGTTCTGGTCCCAACCAAAATATTGAACATTTTTAAGGATTTATTTTTGGG
This sequence comes from Triticum aestivum, assembly GCF_018294505.1. Taxonomy (NCBI): domain Eukaryota; kingdom Viridiplantae; phylum Streptophyta; class Magnoliopsida; order Poales; family Poaceae; genus Triticum; species Triticum aestivum. The sequence continues at coordinate 533,972,535 of NC_057798.1, forward strand.
ACTTTGGATTTAATTCATTAGCTATTTGAATTTGAATTATATTCATATAATTAGAATATAATTTCAAATACCCCTGAAATATTTTATAAGCTTTTGGAAAAGTCCATCTAGCAATATAAAATATTCAGAGGAGTTTTTGGCATTGTTTGAATTATTTTTAAATTCAAAACAGTGGCAAAACAGATTAAATAAAATAAAACAGAACAGAAAAAAATATAACACAGAGCACTTACCTGGCGCCACTTACCTGGCCCAGCTCCATCTGGCCGGCCCAGCCCACCACTTCCCCCCCCCCTTTCGCCTTCCTCCTCGCGCCAGTAGGCGCAGGCGCGTGGCCGGAGCGCGCGGGCACACGCCCAGGCCACCTCCTGCCTCTCTGCCTATTTCCCCGTCGCCCTGAGGATGCCACGCACCCCCTGGACCGCTCTCACTCTCCCCTATTCCTTTCTTCTCTCTTCTCTGGCTCTCTCACTCGCGCGACCGAGGACCGCCGTCGCCGCCGCTCGTCGCAGTCGTAGCCACCACCGTCGTTCCACCCCACCAGAGTGACCAAAGGCTCCGCCTCGACGCCCCCGACCTCTCCATGGAGCTACGCAACGCCGGGAGCTCTGCATCGCCGCCCACGCCGTCTTCCCCATCTCCGGCCGCCCGAGATCGCCGTCGTTGATTCGTCGTCACCAAGCCATCCCCGAGCCCACTAGTCTGCTCTGCGAGTTCACCGTGAGCACCGGAATCTTTCCCCTCTCTCCCCTGCCTCGTTTGCACCGCGTAGCTATCAAATCCGCCGGAGCCGCGAGCTTACCACCGCCGGCGATGTCGCCGCCGCCGCGCTAGTCGCTGGAGCTCGTGTCCGAGCACTCCATCGTGCTCAGCACGCTCCCAGTAGCACATATCACCCCACCACCGTCCTCCCCGTGCACCCTAACGCAATCCCGTGCACAACCGAACTCCGGCCACCGCCTTTGAGCTCGTGGCCGTCCACTCCGGCCACCCCCGGCCCGGCTACTGCCACCAGCCGACGCGCTGCAACACCAGCTACCCGTAGAGATCAACCGCGGCTCAAACCGCTGTCTGTACGCGAAACCCGAGCAACTCCGGCGTGTTGCCGCCCCGGGTTTGGTCGCCGCCGGCTGAACTCCGGTGACGCCGACGTGGCGCACTTACTTAGTCACTAATGACCCTGCTAACAGCCCTATCTCTCACTGACATATGGGCCCCACGCCCTTAACTAACCACGGTTAACCCCTGTTTAGTTTAAGTTAACCACAGTGGCCCCACGCGTCGGAGTTGACCTAGCTGATGTGGCCGTTGACCGGTCCCACCTGTCAGTGAGTGAAACAGCCCTGTGTCACTGACGTGTGGCCCCCACACGTCAGGTTTGACCAGCAGCAGCGTCTGCTGACCTGCTGACGTCACGGTGACGCACTGCTGACGTAGTAAATGTTTCTGGAATTTAAATAATTCTTAAATGATTTATTATTTCAGAAAATGCCCTAAACTTCAATAAATCATAGAAAATTAACCGTAACTCCAAATTAAATAAATTATATATGAAAAATTATCAGAAAAATTCAAGGAATCCATCTGTACCATTTTCATGCATGTTAGAACAACTTATAGCTGCTGTTTAGCACAAATCAATTAAATGGCATTTAAATAATCACATGTGGAGTTTGAATTTGAACCTAGGGTTCAAACCAACTCCATTTAACTTGCTGCTAGTTGCATTAGCTCAAAACACATTCATATTGCCATGTCATAGCATGCATCATACTGTGCATTGCATTGATCGTGTTTCTTCTGTGTTTGCCGGTGCTGTTCCCCCTCGGTAGACGTTGTACCGATGATGTGATCGTTGACACTGATGAAGACTCAATGTTATCTTCAGAAGTGCCAGGCAAGCAAAACCCCCTTGTTCATTCCGATAAAATCCCACTCTCTCGCTCCTGCTCTCTTTTACTGCATTAGGACAACAACGATTCATCTGTTACTTGCTGCGGTAGCTGAACCCCTTTATCCTTTGCATGACCTGTCATTGCCACAGTAAATAGATGAAACCCACTAGCATGAGTAGGAGTTGTTTGAGCCCTATTGTGCCTACTCATTCATGCTTGTTTGTCATGCCTGCTACTGCTTAGAGTTGAGTCAGGTCTGATTCATCGGGGATGAATCAGAGGTGTGTGAACATGTCCTACTGTGTGTGAGCTAAGTGTGTGAACACGATTTGGTAAAGGTAGCGGTGAGAGGCCATGTAGGAGTACATGGTGGGTTGTCTCATTGCAGCCGTCCTCAGGAACTGAGTTCTGTGTTTGTGATCCATGATTCAGCTACTACCACGCATTGGGCCCGAAACCAATGGACCCTCTCGGCTTCTTAATCACCCTTGTCCTCTGTCCAGGAGTTGCAAGTAGTTTCTGGTGTTTGTAGTATGCTGGAGGCCGTGCGCAGCGCTGACCGTAGGGGTGGGCTGTGATGCGGTAGGCACGTGGCCGGGTAACCGGGCGCCCGTTTGGTGTCACGGAACCCTGTTCACATCGTTTGGGGCTGTGAGCGAAACTCCGGCCGGATCTCCTCATGGATGGAACCCGAATAGGCGATAAACCTGGACTAGAGACTCGAGTGTTTAGGCAGGCCGTGGCCGACACCCACGTTGGGCTTCCGCTTGAAGGTTGCCGAGTACATGTCGTGTAAACGGCGGTAAGTGGTGAGAGCGTGTGTGAAGAAGTACACCCCTGCAGGGTTAACATCATCTATTCGAATAGCCGTGTCCGCGGAAAAGGACTTCTGGGTTGCTTATATCAGTTCATAGACAAGTGAAAGTGGATACTCTAAAATACGCAAGATAAGCGTGAGTGCTATGGATGGCGTTCTCGTAGGGAGACGGGAGCGGATCCATAGTGGTGTATTGATATGGTGAATATGTGGACTCGTGTGCGCCACCTCAAAAGAGTTACTTGCAGTCGTAGTTTAGGATAGCCACCGAGTCAAAGCTGGCTTGCTGCAGTTAAACCCCACCATCCCCTTTGTTGATAATGATGCATATGTAGTTAGTTCTGATGTAAGTCTTGCTGGGTACATTTGTACTCACGTTTGCCTATTTTATGTTTTTGCAGAGAGACTTCAGTCTCACTAGTAGTTCCGCGTGGACTTCGACGTTTAGCTTGTTACCTCAGCTACGATCTTGTGCCCTCGGCAGGATCTGGTAGATAGTCAGGCTTCTCAGCCTTTTTCATTTATAGATGTCTGTACTCAGACATGATAGCTTCCGCTTGTGCTTTGACTTGTATGCTCTGAATGTTGGGTCATGAGACCCATGTTTGTAATATCTCGCTCCTCGGAGCCTATTGAATAAATACTTGAGTCGTAGAGTCATGTTGTGATGCCATGTTGTATTTGCACATATCGAGCATATTGTGTGTATGTTATTGAAATGCTTGGTATGTGTGGGATCTGACCATCTAGTTGTTTATCTTTAGTAGCCTCTCTTACCGGGAAATGTCTCCTAGTGTTTCCACCGAGCCATGGTAGCTTGCTACTGCTCCGGAACACTTAGGCTGGCCGGCATGTGTCCTTCTTCGTTCCTGTGTCTGTCCCTTCGGGGAAATGTCACGCGATGAATACCGGAGTCCTGTTAGCCCGCTACAGCCCGGTTCACCGGAGTCCTGCTAGCCCAGTGCTACAGCCTGGATTCACTCGCTGATGACCGACACGTTCGATGCTGGGTCATGGATGCCTGTCCCTGTAAGTCTGTGCCACTTTGGGTTTACGACTAGCCATGTCAGCCCGGGCTCCTTATCATATGGATGCTAGCGACACTGTCATATACGTGTGCCAAAAGGCGCAAACGGTCCCGGGCAAAGGTAAGGCGACACCCGTGGGAATACCGTGCGTGAGGCCGCAAAGTGATATGAGGTGTTACATGCTAGATCGATGTGGCATTGAGTCGGGGTCCTGACAGCGTTGGTATCAGAGCTTGACTGCCTGTAGGATTACCAAGCCAAACTGGTCGAAGTTGAGTCTAGAAATTCTTTAGTTATATAAGGGAATTGATTGTGGGATGGAACGTAAGGCTCTTTTTACTCCTTATACCTTATGCCTTCTGATCTGAGTCATCTTATCTTTCCTGCGGGGATTAAGAACTAGGCTATCTTTCTTTCTATCAGGATCACGTGTTACTAATCCGTAGACTTATAGATTGTTGGACTTAAGCCTCGTTTCAGTTCCTAGTACTTCTGTATGTTAATTATTGATCTCGAGACCTTGATATTGTGCTTCTGAGTGGTTATGCCACCATTTTTGTGAATGTCTCAAATCTTTTCTGAGCATTTACAGCCGTTATGCTGTCCGAGTCATTCCAGGTTTCTAAATAGTCTGATGCATTTGCAAAATCCTTTCCCTCTGGTTTCGATGTTCCTTTATGCCAGCTCAATCACACTAATTGTTGAGTTGAGGTATTCTATTGCCTTGACATTATGTTGGAGTTACTATTATGACCCTAGGTGTCTCAGGGGATCATCTAGTAGTCTAGCCATGATTTATGTTCCAGTGTGATGACTCTGGCCGTCATTATCGAAAGCATCCCGTGATGCCATTTAGTAGTAGGTATTCTATCCCTGGGTTTTGAACCCGAGATTCACCCTACTTGCTTCATGTTGATAGTTTTGCTCGTTCCTTTAGGTTATTAGTAACCTTTGCATTAGTCCTCGATGTTCGTGGTATTCCTTTCCTCCAAATACTATGAACCGCTTATGGCAGATGTTCCTCGCTGATCGAAAGATCACAATCAGAGTGCTCTCGATGGGTTCTCGATTCTACATTGTGACTCTGCCAGTTCTACCTTTCTGCATGGGTTATCCGGAAGAAATATGTGGAATTCGTTCGACATGCTAAACCATGCATCCACAACTCAGAAAATCGTATGTTCCTTTGAGTTGTCCCTCTTTAGTTGTCTTCTGACCCTCGTCTATCAATTGATAGTCAAGAGTATGCGTGCATTCGTTCGTCGATGCCTATTACCCTTGTGGTCCGCCAGGCCATTCTATTTCAGAATGAATAGGAGAAATAAACTCCAGTACCTCTTCCCTATCCAGGACTGGGTCAAAGAAGTTGTGCTCCGCAGATCAAATTGCTAATCCAGCTTTTGTTCTGCTCTACCTTGGAGCATTACATATTTTATATCGAGATTGTTACAGGAATTGCACACCATCCTATGAACTTTTGGTACAGTGATACTTCTTGCCATCATTGTTCATTCCTCGGTTCCTGTGTTATTGTAACCGGAATGCCGACAAATGAATCATGGCGTGTGAAATCAATATTGCTAGCAACTCTGTTGCTTGGTAGTTAAATGGACGATAATTTCATTCTTAGTATGTTGGTTATTGAATCACCATTCTAAGATTGATCGTGCTACCTAGTCCTTATTTCCTGGTGCACTCTTTGATTGATGAGTTAGGATTTTGTCAAGTCCTCGCTCATTTGATCATATCATCTTGCCCTGAAAAGCAAGATTGTTCTCGAGCTTAGTAACATATCGGTGGTTCGTGATTTCCGAAGATCTTCTCGGAAGTATTACCAGGTTGTCACCTGACCGCTATGTTGAGCTCGTGATCAAGTTGGTTTCTTGTGAACCACCTTCTCTCCAAGAATCGGTGTTAGATATCCCTGAGCTAGTTGGTTAAGCTAAACGACAACTTGGAGGGTTGGAAGATAAAAGCTTGCCTGACTTAGTTCGTTCCAAAGGGATATTCTTGTGTAGTGTGTGTTGAAGAAAGATGATATCTTCATCGATTGGTCCCTGTGATCAGTTGCTGGACCTATCGTCTTATCAATCCTTTGATTTGAATGTGGGCTATCGTCAAATCAAGTCAGAACCAACGATGCTCGTAATGTTGTCTTCCTCGTGGTTGATCCCTCGAGCATACACCATTATATCTTTTGGGTCTGACCAATGCTATCACCGTGTTCACACGATGGTGGAAGTCCAGTGATATGGAAATTCCGATGAGTTGTTGTTGAGTCCATTGACAACATCCTTATCTCCTCCATGATGTTGTTGAACATTAAGTTAGTGTTGGAAACTTTTGAAAGCTAGCTCATGAAGTACTTGTTTGATGAAAGGAGTGACTTCCTTTGATTCACGTGCATTTTGATGTAAGCTGCCGTCGTGAATTCGAGAAAGTTTGTTTTTGCTCCTTTGGAATCATCCCAAGTCGGTCATGCACGTGCGAAGAATTCTATGGTCTGTTAGACTGATCATCTTCATTCCATATGTATATCCTAGCACACCAAGCCACTGACTGATTTGTTCAAGGAGAAGGAGTATCTTCATAAGAGCTAATCCGGACTTATGAAAGAACTTCGATATCCTCGCTGATGGTTCCCAACCAGAACTCGGTAGTGTTTTATTGTAAGACTACCATGTGATCATGTTTGTCTGAGGCAGCGTGTTCACACATGTGTAGCAGAACCAGCTCATGTTTTGGAGCTTGCTATCGTAGTTCATTTCCCAAGAATCTCGCAACGTCATCTCGTCGATTTGTGTTGCAAACTTTCATTTTCTTCCTAGACTCGATGAGTCTGGAATATCCTGACACCAACCAGATCTGAATCTCAGGCAGATATGATGGTTGGAACATTTCCCAAGAACTATAATATTGGTCCCTCGATAACCGGTAAAGTGGATGTCGTGGCCAACACACCCAGCCGGAAGACCTATCATTGTAGTATCTTGTTTGAGGAAGTTGGCCACCTCCCCATAAGGATTTCGTAGGATTTACCTCCGTAACTGTTCCTTATGGATTCTATTGCTCCCGAAGTCCGACCTTTACTTGATGTTCTAGTTATCAAACCATATCTATGAATGGGTTACACCAGCACGTCAAGGAGAACATTAGAAGCGGAGTGCTAAATGTCTCTCGGTCGATCATCCAGATTTTGTTTCCTTGGCCTCGCTAGGGTGAAATCTGAGTTGATGTTATCTTCCTATGCATCTGCCTCGTCCATCGTTGTTCATCATGGTGGTATGTTGTGTTGCCAGGATCCTTGACACGGATGTTGGTAAAACCTTGATGAATATGGAAATGCTCAAGTTCTTGAGAGCACGCACAAGCGCTAGGTGTTATCATCGGCACTAACTGGGTTTGCTCTCAGTTTCCTCGGCAATGCTATGATCCTTTCAAACAGTGAATTCACTCTCTATGGTTGGGTCCTTCCCCAGTTACCAGAATCATTCCCAGCATTTGCATTTTGTTCCCAGCTTGCACCGCCAATGTGCCATTCTACCATGGGTCTCTTCCATTTCCGGTGATAAGCAATTCATCCATTGCGTTGTCTTCAACAAGGTAATCCACATCATCCAAGTCTGAGTATGCCATTCTACTGACCCCCTCCAAACGATCGCTTGAGAATTGCCTTAGGCTGGTATAAAGGTTTCCAATGATCTCTGAATCAAAGGTAATTCTTTTTGCCACTTAAGGAAATAATCTACGAATCACCCTCCTCCAGGATGTTTCGTCGTGGTATCATAGCAACTCAACTCCTCGCTACGTTGACAATAGTTTACAACCTTCTTAAGTGTGGAATTATTGTCCACCTAGTGAACCTTCGTCATCCGTTTCTTTTCACCCCTCTTGATGTGTATCTCGTGTCTCAACCCGAGAGATGGTTCTAAGTCTCATTCCGTGAGTTAATCCTGAGTTGTTCGACCTTCGAGAAGACCGATCCTTCTAGATTTTCCTTTCCTCTTCTTGTCATGATTAGCTGAAGTTCTCAGAGCAAGACGACAAGACAAAGATGGTGTTCAAATCAACGTTCATTTGAAGTGCAACCTGGATCGTGAAGATTGTACTAGTTTGCGTTTTCCCTTCATCCTACCCTACGCTTGAATCTCGAGACGAGATTCTTGTTTAGTGGGGGTGAGTTGTCACATCCCTAGCTGCTGGTAGTGCTCTAGGCTAGCTCATGTGTGCATCATGTTTAAATTCTGAAAATTTGAACTGAGGGAATTTTGGAAGCCTAAAAAACTTAAATAAAAGAGGGGCAAAACCCTTAGAAATCTCATTCATTGCTCCAAAATGCTCTTCTTAAATGTTTGATAATTTTTGGTAAGGGTTCTGGTCCCAACCAAAATATTGAACATTTTTAAGGATTTATTTTTGGGACTTTGGATTTAATTCATTAGCTATTTGAATTTGAATTATATTCATATAATTAGAATATAATTTCAAATACCCCTGAAATATTTTATAAGCTTTTGGAAAAGTCCATCTAGCAATATAAAATATTCAGAGGAGTTTTTGGCATTGTTTGAATTATTTTTAAATTCAAAACAGTGGCAAAACAGATTAAATAAAATAAAACAGAACAGAAAAAAATATAACACAAAGCACTTACCTGGCGCCACTTACCTGGCCCAGCTCCATCTGGCCGGCCCAGCCCACCACTTCCCCCCCCCCTGTCGCCTTCCTCCTCGCGCCAGTAGGCGCAGGCGCATGGCCGGAGCGCGCGGGCACACGCCTAGG